>NW_024603106.1:0-1133 GCF_018296145.1 Oncorhynchus tshawytscha | reverse complement strand
TGAACCATATTGCAAATGCACGTGCACTTGCAATATGATTGTATGTGAAAAGACATCACAAAATGGACAGGATGCGAGATCAACCTAGCAGTGATGGAAAGGAGCAACTATCACTGCAGAGCCATCCCGAGTTCATCTGGCCAGTCAATTTTGCATTTCTGCAGGATTTTGAGCATGTCCATTTCATATGGTAAATGCCCATTGAACCATATTGCAATGCGTGCACTTGCAATATGATTGTATGTGAAAAGACATCACAAAATGGACAGGATGAAGTCAACACAACGGCGATGGAAAGGAGCAACTATCACTTGCCAGGCCATCCCAGTTCATCTGGCCAGTCAATTTTGCATTTCTGCAGGATTTTTGAGCATGTCAAATTTCATATGGTAAATGCCCATTGAACCATATTGCAAATGCACGATGCACTTACTGTATATGATTGTATGTGAAAAGACATCACCAAATGGACATGATGAAATCAACACAACGAGTGATGGAAAGGAACAACTATCACTGCTCGGCCATCCTGTGTTCATCAGGCCAGTCAATTTTGCATTTTTGAGCATGTCAAATTTCATATGGTAGAATACAACTAAAGTATGTTGATACAGTTCTTATACGTGTGTAATTGACACAAAATTACAAAAAAACGGTCCAGAAAGCACTTTTTAAGGGTGTGTGAAGTTTTTACAAAATTTTGACATTTTGACTTTGACTTTTGACTTCCTATGAAATCATATTGAAAGTGGACAAAACATGTCACCATGCCCCATGTAAAAAAAAAAAAAAATATGATGATAAAATTGGACAAAAGTATATTCATACAGTTCTTACATGTGTAATTGACAAAAAATCGAAAGAATTTCGAAAAACGGTTCAAGCACTTTTAAGGGTGATAAGTTTTGACAAAAAATCATTTTTCAAAATTTTGCTTTTGGATGTTGACTTGGGTGCCATTTTCAATATGAAAACCATGGTGGGAATTATAGCCACCTGTTGAATTTTAAGTGTTACAATAGGCAATCATATATGGCAGTTGCAATACACTTTGCACAATTAACGCCGAGTGGGTGGTATTGGCCAATGTGTATATGGTTTGTCCGATGCCCATGCATTTTGTCCACTTCAGG
>NW_024603105.1:0-1133 GCF_018296145.1 Oncorhynchus tshawytscha | reverse complement strand
CCAAAAATTAAAATATGGTCCTAAATGCATTTAAGGGTCATTCTCATATTAATGCCCGATATGGAAGCACCCTACTACATTTCTCTCTGTCAGGGCCGTCCTGAGTGCTTTGTGGACTGTTTAAAATATTACGATGGATACTGATTGTTGTGCACCCGGTAACAAAAATTAAAATATGCTCCAAAATGCATTTACCGGTCATTCTGATATTAATGCCCGCTATGGGAACACAGGATGGCCGGGCAGTGATAGTTGTTCCCTTTCCATCACTCATTGTGTTGATTTCATCATGTCCATTTGGTGATGTTTTCACATACAATCATATTGCAAGTGCACGTGCATTTGCAATATGGTTCAATGAGCATTACCATATGAGGTGACATGTAAAATCACAGAAACGCAAAATTGATTTGGTGATGTCTTTTCACATACAATCATATTGCAAGTGCACGTGCATTTGCAATATGGTTCAATGGGCATTACCATATGAAATTTGACATGCTCAAAATCATGCAGAAATGCAAAATTGACTGGCCAGATGAACTCGGGATGGCCTGGCAGTGATAGTTGCTCCTTTCCATCGCTCGTTGTGTTGACTTCATCCTGTCCATTTTGTGATGTTTTTTCACATACAATCATATTGCAAGTGCACGTGCATTTGCAATATGGTTCAATGGGCATTTACCATATGAAATTTGACATGCTCAAAAATGCAAAATTGACTGGCCTGATGAACACAGGATGGCCGAGCAGTGATAGTTGTTCCTTTCCATCACTCGTTGTGTTGATTTCATTATGTCCATTTGTTTATGTTTTCTTACTTTTGCAAAGTCACTGTGCATTTGCAATATGGTTCAATGGGCAGGTACCATCACGAATTTGTCATGCTATAAAAATGCTGCAGGAATGTGAAATTGATTGCCCCGATGAACACAGGATGGCCGAGCAGTGATAGTTGTTCCTTTCCATCACTCGTTGTGTTGATTTCATCATGTCCATTTGGTGATGTCTTTTCACATACAATCATATTGCAAGTGCGTGCATTTGTAATATGGTTCAATGGGCATTACCATATGAAATTTGACATGCTCAAAATCATGCAGAAATGCAAAATTGACTGGCCAGATGAACTC
>NW_024603104.1:0-1133 GCF_018296145.1 Oncorhynchus tshawytscha | reverse complement strand
GATTGGAAGAGGGGTGGGTAGGAGCTGAAGATAGGAAATGGGGTTGGCTAAGGGGGTCACAGGTCTTTTGTCTCCACATGAACTGTAATGACTACAATGAGTCACACAAACAGCCAGTCCACAACAGAAGTGTCAGGTCCAGGGCTCTATAAATAAACCAAACACAGGTCCAGGGCTCTATAAATAAAACCACACACAGGTCCAGCTCTATAAATAAACCACACACAGGTCAGGGCTCTATAAATAAACCAAACACAGGTCCAGGGCTCTATAAATAAACCACACACAGGTCCAGGGCTCTATAAATAAACCCAACACAGGTTCCAGGGCTCTATAAATAAACCACACACAGGGCTCTATAAATAAACCACACACAGGTCCAGGGCTCTATAAATAAACCACACAGGTCCAGGGCTCTAGAAATAAACCACACACAGTTCCAGGGCTCTATAAATAAACCAAACACAGGTCCAGGGCTCTAGGGGCTCTATAAATAAACCACACAGTTCCAGGGCTCTATAAATAAACCACACAGTTCCAGGGCTCCCATAAATAAACCACACAGTTCCAGGGCTCTATAAATAAACCACACACAGTTCCAGGGCTCTATAAATAAACCACACACAGGGCTCAAAACCACACAGGGGCTCTATAAATAAACCACACAGTTCCAGGGCTCTATAAATAAACCACACACAGTTCCAGGGCTCTATAAATAAACCACACAGTTCCAGGGCTCTATAAATAAACCAGGGGCTCTATAAATAAACCACACAGTTCCAGGGCTCTATAAATAAACCACACAGTCCAGGGCTCTATAAATAAACCACACACAGTTCCAGGGCTCTATAAATAAACCACACAGTTCCAGGGCTCTATAAATAAACCACACAGTTCCAGGGCTCTATAAATAAACCACACAGGTCCAGGGCTCTATAAATAAACCACACAGTTCCAGGGCTCTATAAATAAACCACACAGTTCCAGGGCTCTATAAATAAACCACACACAGTTCCAGGGCTCTATAAATAAACCACACACAGTTCCAGGGCTCTATAAATAAACCACACACAGTTCCAGGGCTCTATAAATAAACCACACACAGTTCCAGGGCTCTATAAATAAACCACACA
>NW_024603103.1:0-1132 GCF_018296145.1 Oncorhynchus tshawytscha | reverse complement strand
ACTGTGTCCCATTACCCATTACCTCTCACTGTGTCCCATTACCCATTACCTCTCACTGTGTCCCATTACCCATTACCTCTCACTGTGTTTCCCATTACCCATTACCTCTCACTGTGTCCCATTACCCATTACCTCTCATTGTGTTCCATTATCCATTACCTCTCACTGTGTTCCATTACCCATTACCTCTCACTGTGTCCCATTACACATTACCTCTCACTGTGTCACATTACCTCTTACGGTGTTCCATTACCCATTACCTCTCACTGTGTCCCATTACCCATTACCTCTCACTGTGTCCCGTTACCTCTCACTGTGTCTCATTACCCATTACCTCTCACTGTGTTCCATTACCCATTACCTCTCACTGTGCCCCGTTACCTCTCACTGTGTCCCATTACCCATTACCTCATACTGTGTCCCATTACCTCTCACTGTGTCCCATTACCCATTACCTCTCACTGTGTCACATTACCTCTTACTGTGTTCCATTACCCATTACCTCTCACTGTGTCCCATTACCCATTACCTCTCACTGTGTCCCATTACCTCTCACTGTGTCCCATTACCCATTACCTCTCACTGTGTCCCATTACCCATTACCTCTCACTGTGTCCCATTACCTCTCACTGTGTCCCATTACCCATTACCTCTCACTGTGTCCCATTACCTCTCACTGTGTCCCATTACCCATTACCTCTCACTGTGTCCCATTACCTCTCACTGTGTCCCATTACCCATTACCTCTCACTGTGTCCCATTACCCATTACCTCTCACTGTGTCCCATTACCTCTCACTATGTCCCATTACCTCTCACAGTGTCCCATTACCTCTCACTGTGTCCCATTACCCATTACCTCTCACTGTGTCCCATTACCCATTACCTCTCACTGTGTCCCATTACCCATTACCTCTCACTGTGTCCCATTACCCATTACCTCTCACTGTGTCCCATTACCTCTCACTGTGTCCCATTACCTCTCACTGTGTCCCATTACCCATTACCTCTCACTGTGTCCCATTACCTATCACTATGTCCCATTGTCCCATTACCTCTCACTGTGTCCCATTACCCATTACCTCTCACTGTGTCCCATTACCCATTACCTCTCACTGTGTCCCATTACCTCT
>NW_024603102.1:0-1129 GCF_018296145.1 Oncorhynchus tshawytscha | reverse complement strand
TATAATAGAGTCAGTAGTTCTAGCTGGTCTGTCATATTATAATAGAGACAGTAGATGTAGCTGGTTTGTAACATTATTAAAAAGACAGTAGATCTGGCTTGTCAGCCATAATATAATAGAGACAGTAGATCTAGCTGGTCTGTCATAAAATAATAGAGGCAGTAGATAGAGGCAGTCTAGCTGGTCTGTCATAATATAATAGAGATAGTAGATCAAGCTGGTCTGTCATGATGAAATAGAGGCAGTAGATCCAGCTGGTCTGTCATAATATAATAGAGACAGTAGATCTAGCTGGTCTGTCAAAATATAATAGAGACAGTAGATCTAGCTGGTCTGTCACAATATAATAGAGGCAGTAGATCTAGCTGGTCTGTCATAAAATAATAGAGATAGTAGATCAAGCTGGTCTGTCATAATATAATAGAGGCAGTAGATCTAGCTGGTCTGTCATAATATAATAGATATAGTAGATCAAGCTGGTCTGTCATGATATAATAGAGGCAGTAGATCTAGCTGGTCTCTCATATAATAATATAGAGACAGTAGATCAAGCTGGTCTGTCATAATATAAGAGAGACAGTAGATCTAGCTGGTCTGTCATAAGATAATAGAGACAGTAGATCTAGCTGGTCTGTCATATGATAATAGAGACAGTAGATCTAGCTGGTCTGTCATATTATAATAGAGACAATAGATGCTGCTGGTCTGTCATATTATAATAGAGACAGTAGATCTAGCTGGTCTGTCATAAAATAATAGAGATAGTAGATCAAGCTGGTCTGTCATAATATAATATCGACAGTAGATCTAGCTGGTCTGTCATATTATAATAGAGACAGTAGATCTAGCTGGTCTGTCATATTATAATAGAGACAGTAGATCTAGCTGTTCTGTCATAATATAATAGAGACATAAGATTTAGCTGGTCTGTCATAATATAATAGAGACAGTAGATCTAGCTGGTCAGTCATATTATAATAGAGACAGTAGATCTAGCTGGTTTGTAACATTATAAAAAATACAGTAGATATAGCTTGTCAGCCATAATATAATAGAGACAGTAGATCTAGCTGGTCTGTCATATTATAATAGAGACAGTAGATCTAGCTGGTCTGTCATAATATGATAG
>NW_024603101.1:0-1125 GCF_018296145.1 Oncorhynchus tshawytscha | reverse complement strand
AACATTGTGGGAAATTAACAATGTGGACAGTTTTCAACAAGTTGCAACATTGAAATGCAAGAAATAAGCACTTTTCCATAAACAAGCTCTAAATCATGTTTGATGCACTCTGGGATGTCCATTTTTTGCTGTGCTGTCTATTTGAGATGAAATTAACATTGTGGACAGTTTTCAGCAAGTTGCAACATGGAAATACAGAAATAAGCACTTTTCCATAAACAAGCTCTAAATCATGTTTGATGCACTCTGGGATGTCCATTTTTTGCTGTGCTGTCTATTTGAGATGAAATTAACATTGTGGACAGTTTTCAGCAAGTTGCAACATGGAAATACAGAAATAAGCACTTTTCCATAAACAAGCTCTAAATCATGTTTGATGCACTCTGGGATGTCCATTTTTTGCTGTGCTGTCTATTTGAGATGAAATTAACATTGTGGACAGTTTTCAGCAAGTTGCAACATGGAAATACAGAAATAAGCACTTTTCCATAAACAAGCTCTAAATCATGTTTGATGCACTCTGGGATGTCCATTTTTTGCTGTGCTGTCTATTTGAGATGAAATTAACATTGTGGACAGTTTTCAGCAAGTTGCAACATGGAAATACAGAAATAAGCACTTTTCCATAAACAAGCTCTAAATCATGTTTGATGCACTCTGGGATGTCCATTTTTTGCTGTGCTGTCTATTTGAGATGAAATTAACATTGTGGACAGTTTTCAGCAAGTTGCAACATGGAAATACAGAAATAAGCACTTTTCCATAAACAAGCTCTAAATCATGTTTGATGCACTCTGGGATGTCCATTTTTTGCTGTGCTGTCTATTTGAGATGAAATTAACAATGTGGACAGTTTTCAACAAGTTGCAACATTGAAATGCAAGAAATAAGCACTTTTCCATAAACAAGCTCTAAATCATGTTTGATGCACTCTGGGATGTCCATTTTTTGCTGTGCTGTCTATTTGAGATGAAATTAACATTGTGGACAGTTTTCAGCAAGTTGCAACATGGAAATACAGAAATAAGCACTTTTCCATAAACAAGCTCTAAATCATGTTTGATGCACTCTGGGATGTCCATTTTTTGCTGTGCTGTCTATTTGAGATGAAATTAACATTGTGGA
>NW_024603100.1:0-1123 GCF_018296145.1 Oncorhynchus tshawytscha | reverse complement strand
GGCTCATTGATGGTTCACTTCTCAGCTTCTTTGGAAGTTGCTCCTTGGTTGGGGTATTCGGGTATGAATCGCATTCACCCCCCTTTTTTACACTGCAAGCATATGAGTGAGTTTCAACAATGCCTCTTTTCTCCTTGGAAGTTTCAACATCCATTATCTCAGCAACAGTTTGGTCATGTCCTGATTACATGCTACTAGCTATGAAGACGTTAGCAGGCTAACTTAACGGCACACGCTGAAACGTTTCGATAGCTAGCTTGTTCGTTGGAAATCGTCAAAAATATGTCAATGGTTTGAATAATTACAAAATTATTCATTGTATGGTTAGATATCATTTTTGTGAAAATAACAAATTGCAACTGCAGTCTAAAACTATAAACTTTGTGAGAAAACCCAAAAATTGTTCCTCAGCTAGAAATGTTCCACCCTCTCATGTCGCCATCTTGACCATGTCACTGATTTCATGGAGCTCTCCTGCACATCATTTACTTCACAAAATCCCGCAAATGTGAAAGCCCCAGAAAGAAACATTGCGAGATTGTAAATATGTGTGAAAGTCAGAGATTTGAAAGCAGACGCTTTCATCAAAAGCGATGTACAGTAATGCGTACATACATTTGACTTTTGAGTGGCCCAGGGAAATTAGACTTTTTCAAGCTTTTCTAAGCAATTTTTGTATCTCTTTCTTTGTAATACTGTATGTATTCAATCATTTCGAATTGATCACTTCCCACTGGGCACATACATCAATTCAATGTTTATTCCACGTTGGTTTAACGTAATTTAATTGAAATTACATGGATATTCTGTCACAGTGAATTTTGTAATCTGCAGTCAATTTAATTATGTTTTCATGTGCCATGATTCTGACATTTCACATATGGTCCTCATAGGATTAGGCTACATAATTACAGTGGTGCAGTAAATGTAATCTCAATTCAATACGAGATGCATATACTGTACATATAGCCATTATAGCTATTAAACCCATGTTCAGTGACTGTAATCTGTGACGCAAGTGGCCTAATATGTTTGTGACGTTCCATGGAACCCACAGTGTTGTTTAAAACTAGATTCTGATTGGCTTGCAGGTCATTCTACAGTGTACATTATAAATGAAAAC
>NW_024603099.1:0-1120 GCF_018296145.1 Oncorhynchus tshawytscha | reverse complement strand
TCTCTCTCTCTCTCTCTCTCTCTCTCTCTCTCTCTCTCTCTCTCTCTCTCTCTCTCTCTCTCTGTCTCTCTCTGTCTCTCTGTCTCTCTCTCTGTCTCTCTCTCTCTCTCTCTACTCTCTCTCTCTCTCTCTCTCTCTCTCTCTCTGTCTCTCTGTGTGTGTGTTGACCCAGTGGGGTCCTGTCTCAATTCAATTCAAGGGGCTATTTTGGCATGTATTAACATTGCCAAAGCAAGTGAGGTAGATAAGGCTATGCTCACTGAATCTGTACATAGTCAAAGTTTGGGTCAGTCACAGTGGTCAGGTATTCTGCCACTGTGTACTCTCTGTTTAGGGCCAAATAGCATTCTAGTTTGATTGGGTCTAATTGTGCTCTCTCTCTCGCTCTCTCATTCAACCTACTAGTGTCCTCTCTCTCTCTCTCTCTCTCTCTCTCTCACTCACTCTTAGTCAACCTAGTGGGGTCCTGTCTCTTTCTCCCATCAACTTCTCTGTCTCTTCCCCTCTCTCTCTCTACCCCCCTGTAACAGGCAGCCTAGCTCTGCAGTCTGTCCCAGTGGCTAGCTGTTCAGCACTCCCCATGAGCATCCTTTCACCTGCGTGCCCTCCCTCCCTCCCTCAAACCATCCACCTTTCCCTCCCTCCCTCAATCCATACCCACCTTTCACCCAATCCATCCCTCCCTCCCTCTAACCCTCCCTCAATCCACCAATCCCTCCCTCCCTCCCTCAATCCATCCACCTTTCCCTCATTCTATCCCCCCCCTCCCTCAATCCATCCACCATTCCCTCCATCCATCCCTCCCTCCATCCCTCCCTCCCTCCCTCCCTCAATCCATCCACCATTCCCTCCCTCCTCTCCCTCAATCCATCCACCTTTCCTTCCTTCCATCCCTCCCTCCCTCCCTCCCTCAATCCATCCACCATTCCCTCCATCCCTCCCTCCCACCCTTCATCTCCCATGGCCTGTTGTCTCTCTCATCCATGTTCACTCATTTAACATGTTTCTCTACTTAGTACTCTCTACTCTATTTAGTATCTGTAAGGCTGTAGTGTCAGGGGGTATTTAGTATACTGTAAGGCTGTAGTGTCAGGGGGGTATTTAGTATCTGTAAGGCTGT
>NW_024603098.1:0-1120 GCF_018296145.1 Oncorhynchus tshawytscha | reverse complement strand
AGGTATCTGGATAATAGCCTCATCAGCTGTCCTAAGAGGTACCAGCAGGTATCTGGATAATAGCCTCATCAGCTGTCCTAAGAGGTACCAGCAGGTATCTGGATAATAGCCTCATCAGCTGTCCTAAGAGGTGGATAATAGCCTCATCAGCTGTCCCTCATCAGTAAGAGGTACCAGCAGGTGTCTGGATAATAGCCTCATCAGCTGTCCTAAGAGGTACCAGCAGGTATCTGGATAATAGCCTCATCAGCTGTCCTAAGAGGTACCAGCAGGTATCTGGATAATAGCCTCATCAGCTGTCCTAAGAGGTACCAGCAGGTATCTGGATAATAGCCTCATCAGCTGTCCTAACCAGTTAAGAGGTACCAGCAGGTATCTGGATAATAGAACATGCAGCCAGTCTGTGGTTGTTGGCTGTTTTGCATATTTTGCATGTTATTTTGGCATTAATACTTGTCAGATATGCAGCAAAAAAGTATAAATTAGTTAATATAGCCGCATACGAACATGGTCTCTTTTTTGTTTTCTTGAGTAAGGCAGCTCCAAAATGCAGGTGTTTCAGCCTAGCTCAGTGCTTTCTGTGGTGGTGGAGGAAGCCAGCGGGAAATATGGAGTGTAGGGGTTGGTAATGTTCTGTAGTTGCGCTGTGATTGGCTCAGTGTTCTTTCACTCATGGAGACACTACATCATCGCAAAATCTACAGGGAGATCTCGAAAATTCAAGCCCATTGGGTGCTGCCATAGAGTTACATTAGAAGTGCCCATCCAAAAGGCTCAAGGTCATTGGCCACGGATAAAATGACGTCTAATCACATTTTATCTACCGTAGCTTTGATTGGACTGATCATGTCAACATCATACGTTCAAAATCTTAGCTAGCAGTCAGTGGTTTGAAATGAGTGGTTTGGAATGAGTGGTTTGGAATGAGTTGTTTGGAATGAGTGGTTTGGAATGAGTGGTTTGGAATGAGTGGTTTGGAATGAGTGGTTTGGAATGAGCGGTTTGGAATGAGTGGTTTGGAATGAGTGGTTTGGAATGAGTGGTTTGGAATGAGTGGTTTGGAATGAGTGGTTTGGAATGAGTGGTTTGGAATGAGTGGTTTGGAATGAGCGGTTTGGAA
>NW_024603097.1:0-1120 GCF_018296145.1 Oncorhynchus tshawytscha | reverse complement strand
AATATGACAGACCAGCTAGATCTAATGTCTCTATTATAATATGACACACCAGCTAGATCTACTGTCTCTATTATATTATGACAGTCCGGCTATATCTACTGTCTCTATTATATTATGACACACCAGCTAATTATACTGTCTCTATTATATTATGACAGACCAGCTAGATCTACTGTCTCTATTATAATATCACAGACAAGCTAGATCTACTGTCTCTATTATATTATGACAGACCAGCTTTATCTACTGTCTTTATTATATTATGACAGACCAGCTAGATCTACTGTCTCTATTATAACTTGACAGACCAGCTAGATCTACTGTCTCTATTATATTATGACAGACCAGCTAGATCTACTGTCTCTATTATATTATGACAGACCAGCTAGATCTACTGTCTCTATTAATCTATGACAGACCAGCTAATTGTACTGTCTCTATTATAATATGACAGACCAGCTAGATCTAATGTCTCTATTATAATATGACACACCAGCTAGATCTACTGTCTCTATTATATTATGACAGACCAGCTAGATCTACTGTCTCTATTAATCTATGACAGACCAGCTAATTGTATTGTCTCTATTATAATATGACAGACCAGCTAGATCTACTGTCTCTATTATATTATGACAGACCAGCTAGATCTACTGTCTCTATTATATTATGACAGACCAGCTAGATCTACTGTCTCTATTATATCTATGACAGACCAGCTAATTGTACTGTCTCTATTATAATATGACAGACCAGCTAGATCTAATGTCTCTATTATAATATGACACAGCATCTAGATAGCTAGTATCTACTGTCTCTATTATATTATGACACACCAGCTATATCATACTGTCTCTATTATATTATGACAGACCAGCTAGATCTACTGTCTCTATTATAATATCACAGACAAGCTAGATCTACTGTCTCTATTATATTATGACAGACCAGCTTTATCTACTGTCTTTATTATATTATGACAGACCAGCTAGATCTACTGTCTCTATTATAACTTGACAGACCAGCTAGATCTACTGTCTCTATTATATTATGACAGACCAGCTAGATCTACTGTCTCTATTATATTATGACAGACCAGCTAGATCTACTGTCTCTATTA
>NW_024603096.1:0-1120 GCF_018296145.1 Oncorhynchus tshawytscha | reverse complement strand
TAGCTGATCTGTCATAATACAATTGAGACAGTAGATCTAGCTGGTCTGTCATAATATAATAGAGACAGTAGATCTACCTGGTCTGTCATAATATTTTAGAGACAGTAGATCTACCTGGTCTGTCATAATATTTTAGAGACAGTAGATCTAGCTGGTCTGTCATAATATAATAGAGACAGTAGATCTAGATGGTCTGTCATAATATAATAGAGACAGTAGATCTAGCTGGTCTGTCATAATATTTTAGAGACAGTAGATCTAGCTGGTCTGTCATAATATAATAGAGACAGTAGATCTAGCTGGTCTGTCATAATATAATAGAGACAGTAGATCTAGCTGGTCTGTCATAATATAATAGAGACAGTAGATCTAGCTGGTCTGTCATAATATAATAGAGACAGTAGATCTAGCTGGTCTGTCATAATATAATAGAGACAGTAGATCTAGCTGGTCTGTCATAATATAATAGAGACAGTAGATCTAGCTGGTCTGTCATAATATAATAGAGACAGTAGATCTAGCTGGTCTGTCATAGTACAATACAGACAGTAGATCTAGCTGGTCTGTCATAATATAACAGAGACATTAGATCTAGTTGGTCTGTCATAAAATAATAGAGACAGTAGATCTAGCTGGTCTGTCATAATATAATAGAGACAGTAGATCTAGCTGGTCTGTCAAATTATAATAGAGACAGTAGATCCAGCTGGTCTGTCAAATTATAATAGAGACAGTAGATCTAGCTGGTCTGTCATAATATAGAGACAGTAGATCTAGCTGGTCTGTCATAATATAATAGCGACAGTAGATCTACCTGGTCTGTCATAATATAATAGAGACAGTAGATCTAGCTGGTCTGTCATAATATAATAGAGACAGTAGATCTAGCTGATCTGTCATAATACAATTGAGACAGTAGATCTAGCTGGTCTGTCATAATATAATAGAGACAGGAGATCTACCTGGTCTGTCATAATATTTTAGAGACAGTAGATCTAGCTGGTCTGTCATAATATAATAGAGACAGTAGATCTAGCTGGTCTGTCATAATCAGTAGATCTAGCTGGTCTGTCATAATATAATAGAGACAGTAGATCTAGCTGATCTGTCATAATACAAT
>NW_024603095.1:0-1118 GCF_018296145.1 Oncorhynchus tshawytscha | reverse complement strand
TAATCAAATCAAATCAAATCAAATTTATTTATATAGTCCTTACGTACATCAGCTGATATCTCAAGTGCTGTACAGAAACCCAGCCTAAAACCCCAAACAGCAAGCAATGCAGGTGTAGAAGCTTTACGGTGGCTAGGAAAAACTCCCTAGAAAGGCCAAAACCCTAGGAAGAAACCTAGAGAGGAACCAGGCTATGTGGGGTGGCCAGTCCTCTTCTGGCTGTGCGGGTGGAGATTATAACAGAACATGGCCAAGATGTTCAAATGTTCATAAATGACCAGCATGGTGAAAATAATAATGCAGAACAGTTGAAACTGGAGCAGCAGCACAGTCAGGTGGAAGTTGAAACTGGAGCAGCAGCATGTGGGTGGACTGGGGACAGCAGGAGTCATCATGTCAGGTAGTCCTGGGGCATGGTCCTAGGGCTCAGGTCAGTTGAAACTGGAACAGCAGCATGGCCAGGTGGACTGGGGACAGCAAGGAGTCATCATGTCAGGTAGTCCTGGGGCATGGTCCTAGGGCTCAGGTCCTCCTAGAGAGAGAGAAAGAAAGAAAGAGAAGGAGAGAATTAGAGAACGCACACACTTAGATTCACACAGGACACCGAATAGGACAGGAGAAGTACTCCAGATATAACAAACTGACCCCAGCCCCCGACACATAAACTACTGCAGCATAAATACTGGAGGCTGAGACAGGAGGGTCAGGAGACACTGTGGCCCCATCCGAGGACACCCCGGACAGGGCCAAACAGGAAGGATATAACCCCACCCACTTTGCCAAAGCACAGCCCCCACACCACTAGAGGGATATCTTCAACCACCAACTTACCATCCTGAGACAAGGCTGAGTATAGCCCACAAAGATCTCCGCCACGGCACAAGCCAGGGGCGCCAGCCCAGACAGGATGACCACAACAGTGAATCAACCCACTCCAGGTGGTGACACCCCCTCCAGGGACGGCATGAAGAGAGCCCCAGCAAGCCATAATGACAGTAGATGGTACACCAGGGTAATATAATGACAGTAGATGGTAGACCAGGCTAATATAATGACCGGGGATGGTAGACCAGCGTAATATAATGACAGTAGATGGTAGACCAGGCTAATATAATGAC
>NW_024603094.1:0-1117 GCF_018296145.1 Oncorhynchus tshawytscha | reverse complement strand
CTGGTCTGTCTTAATATAATAGGGACATTAGGTCTTGCTGGTCTGTCATAATATAATAGGGACAGTAGATCTAGCTGGTCTGTCATAATATAATAGAGACAGTAGATCTAGCTGGTCTGTCATAATATAGTAGAGACAGTAGATTTAGCTGGTCTGTCATAATATAGTAAATACAGTAGATCTAGCTGGTCTGTCATAATATAATAGAGACAGTAGATCTAGCTGGTCTGTCATAATATAATAGATACAGTAGATCTAGCTGGTCTGTGATAATATAATAGAGACAGTAGATCTAGCTGGTCTGTCATTATGTAGAAGAGACAGTAGATTTAGCTGGTCTGTCATAATATAATAGGGACATTAGGTCTTGCTGGTCTGTCATAATAAAGTAGAGACAGTAGATCTAGCTGGTCTGTGATAATATAATAGAGACAGTAGATCTAGCTGGTATGTCATAATATAATAGGGACATTAGGTCTTGCTGGTCTGTCATAATATAGTAGAGACAGTAGATCTAGCTGGTCTGTCAAAATATAATAGATACAGTAGATCTAGCTGGTCTGTCATAATATAATAGAGGCAGTAGATCTAGCAGGTTTGTCATAATATAGTAGAGACAGTAGATCTAGCTGGTCTGTCATAATGTATTAGAAACAGTAGATCTAGCTGGTCTGTCATAATATAATAGATACAGTAGATCTAGCTGGTGTGTCATAATATAATAGGGACAGTAGATCTATCTGGTCTGTCATTATATAATAGAGACAGTAGATCTAGCTTGTCTGTGATAATATAATAGAGACAGTAGATCTAGCTGGTCTGTCATAAGATAATAGGGACATTAGGTCTTGCTGGTCTGTCATAATAAAGTAGAGACAGTAGATCTAGCTGGTCTGTCATAATGTATTAGAAACAGTAGATCTAGCTGGTCTGTCATAATATAGTAGAGACAGTCGATCTTGCTGGTCTGTCATAATATAGTAGAGACCTTAGATCTAGCTGGTCTGTCATAATGTATTAGAAACAGTAGATCTAGCTGGTCTGTCATAATATAGTAGAGACAGTCGTTCTTGCTGGTCTGTCACAATGTAATAGGTACAGTAGATCTCGCTGGTCT
>NW_024603093.1:0-1117 GCF_018296145.1 Oncorhynchus tshawytscha | reverse complement strand
AAGAAAAGACAAGTCACTAAGGGGTGAGGAGAAGCAGAACAACGGACGGGAAGAAAAGACAAGTCACTAAGGGGTGAGGAGAAGCAGAACAACGGAAGAAGAAAAGACAAGTCACTAAGGGGTGAGGAGAAGCAGAACAACGGACTCTAGGAAGAAAAGACAAGTCACTAAGGGGTGAGGAGAAGCAGAACAACGGAAGAAAAGACAAGTCACTAAAGGATGAGGAGAAGCAGAACAACAGACTCTAGGAAGAAAAGACAAGTCACTAAGGGGTGAGGAGAAGCAGAACAACGGACTCTAGGAAGAGAAGACAAGTCACTAAGGGGTGAGGAGAAGCAGAACAACAGAAGAAAAGACAAGTCACTAAAGGATGAGAAGCAGAACAACGGACTCTAGGAAGAAAAGACAAGTCACTAAGGGGTGAGGAGAAGCAGAACAACGGACTCTAGGAAGAAAAGACAAGTCACTAAAGGATGAGGAGAAGCAGAACAACGACTCTAGGAAGAAAAGACAAGTCACTAAAGGGTGAGGAGAAGCAGAACAACGGACTCTAGGAAGAAAAGACAAGTCACTAAAGGATGAGGAGAAGCAGAACAACGGACTCTAGGAAGAAAAGACAAGTCACTAAAGGGGGGTGAGGAGAAGCAGAACAACAGACTCTAGGAAGAAAAGACAAGTCACTAAGGGGTGAGGAGAAGCAGAACAACGGACTCTAGGAAGAAAAGACAAGTCACTAAGGGGTGAGGAGAAGCAGAACAACGGACTCTAGGAAGAAAAGACAAGTCACTAAGGGGTGAGGAGAAGCAGAACAACGGACTCTAGGAAGAAAAGACAAGTAAATGAAAAATAATGTTGCACTAAAGTAACAATATTAATGTTCCCGTACATGTTGCACTAAAGTAACAATATTAATGTTCCAGTACATGTTGCACTAAAGTAACAATATTAATGTTCCAGTACATGTTGCACTAAAGTAACAATGTTGAAATACGTTGATGGTTGTTGTCTTGTTGTCTTTGCTCTCAGTATTAATATCGTGTTGCAGAAAAGGTTTTTGATGTGTAAAATAGTCACACTAGAATGTGACGAGGCATTCTAGTGGCAATGCTGGGGACTG
>NW_024603092.1:0-1116 GCF_018296145.1 Oncorhynchus tshawytscha | reverse complement strand
TCCTCGCCTCATCACAGCCTCTTTCTAAAAACATCTTGTATAACAGCGCCTCTCCTCTTTCTATGAACATCTTGTATAACAGCCTCATCACAGCCTCTTTCTATAAACATCTTGTATAACAGCCTCATCACAGCCTCTTTCTATAAGCATCTTGTATAACAGCCTCATCACAGCCTCTTTCTATAAGCATCTTGTATAACAGCCTCATCACAGCCTCTTTCTATAAACATATTGTATAACAGCCTCATCACAGCCTCTTTCTATAAACATCTTGTATAACAGCCTCATCACAGCCTCTTTCTATAAGCATCTTGTATAACAGCCTCATCACAGCCTCTTTCTATAAGCATCTTGTATAACAGCCTCATCACAGCATCTTTCTATAAACATCTTGTTTAACAGCCTCATCACAGCATCTTTCTATAAACATCTTGTTTAACAGCGCCTCTCCTCTTTCTATAAACATCTTGTATCACAGCGCCTCTCCTCTTTCTATAAACATCTTGTATAACAGCGCCTCTCCTCTTTCTATAAACATCTTGTATAACAGCCTCATCACAGCCTCTTTCTATAAACATCTTGTATAACAGCCTCATCACAGCCTCTTTCTATAAACATCTTGTATAACAGCCTCATCACAGCCTCTTTTTATAAACATCTTGTATAACAGCGCCTCTCTTCTTTCTATAAACATCTTGTATAACAGCGCCTCTCCTCTTTCTATAAACATCTTGTATCACAGCGCCTCTCCTCTTTCTATAAACATCTTGTGTAACAGCGCCTCTCCTCTTTCTATAAACATCTTGTATCACAGCGCCTCTCCTCTTTCTATAAACACCTTGTATAACAGCCTCATCACAGCCTCTTTCTATAAGCATCTTGTATAACAGCCTCATCACAGCCTCTTTCTATAAACATCTTGTATCACAGCGCCTCTCCTCTTTCTATAAACATCTTGTATAACAGCGCCTCTCCTCTTTCTATAAACATCTTGTGTAACAGCGCCTCTCCTCTTTCTATAAACATCTTGTATCACAGCGCCTCTCCTCTTTCTATAAACATCTTGTATAACAGCGCCTCTCCTCTTTCTATAAACATCTTGTATAACAGTGCCTC
>NW_024603091.1:0-1115 GCF_018296145.1 Oncorhynchus tshawytscha | reverse complement strand
GGTATTGGACAATGTGTATATGGTTTGTCCGATGCCAATGACTTCCCATTCATTTTTGTCCATTTCAGGGGGGTATTCCCTTACATACTGTATACTACATACTTAATGAGTATATACTGCATACTATATATTATTAGTTCATGTTAGTATACTGTAAACGAACAGTATGCTTTCAATTGCGCGTACTAACTTTTCACCTGTCTACCGGAAGTTGATGCTGTTGCTATGCAACCTCTTGCTCGTTATCTAGCATAACAAATGACTGGTTACACATTATACGACTTCGGGTGTGTTCTTAAATTCAATCAGGAGTTCCAGAATGCACTCATGAATTCAGAGCGTTGTCAGATTGTCTGTTTGTAAATTCAGAGCAGAGTAGACAGCCAGAGCGAATTTACGAAAGCACCCGAATGTCCATTGAGAACGCACAATGACTATACCATTTAGCTAAGCTCAGAATGATGGGAATAATCACGTCAAACATTGGGTAGTTAGTTAGATAGCCTATAGTTATTATATTGTCAAGTTTGATCTATAAGTAGCCAACTAACGTTAGGTATCTAGCTAACAACATACCGGTACATACTGCTGTACTGATACGCTATGTGGTTCGTAAGACCAGTGTAGCTAACAAATTGTCAGCCAATATAACGTGTAAGTCAACTTAAAAATATATATATATTTCACCTTGTACATTGTGTGCAAAAGGTATGAGGAGGTAGGAGAATAATTACAATTTTGCAGATTAACACTGGAGTGATAAATGATCAGATGGTCATGTACAGGTAGAGATATTGGTGTGCAAAGAGCAGAAAAGTAAATAAATAAAAACAGTATGGGGATGAGGTAGGTAAAAATGGGTGGGCTATTTACCGATAGACTATGTACAGCTGCAGCGATCGGTTAGCTGCTCAGATAGCAGATGTTTGAAGTTGGTGAGGGGAGATAAAGTCTCCAACTTCAGCGATTTTGCAATTCGTTCCTGTCACAGGCAGCAGAGAACTGGGAACGAAAGGCGTAAATGAGGTGTTGGCTTTAGGGATAATCAGTGAGATACACCTGCTGGAGCCGCGTGCTGGATGGGTGTTGCCATCGTGACCAGTGAACGGAGATAA
>NW_024603090.1:0-1113 GCF_018296145.1 Oncorhynchus tshawytscha | reverse complement strand
GTTCAGTAGGATAATAGTAGACCAACCCAAGCTGTACTGTTCAGTAGGATAATAGTAGACCAACCCAAGCTGTACTGTTCAGTAGGATAATAGTAGACCAACCCAAGCTGTACTGTTCAGTAGGATAATAGTAGACCAACCCAAGCTGTACTGTTCAGTAGGATAATAGTAGACCAACCCAAGCTGTACTGTTCAGTAGGATAATAGTAGACCTTTTATTGAAACAGAGAAACTGAGTCAGAAATTCACAAATTCAATTTCAGGTTTTTGTTCTCAAAGTCAGACTTTTTTTAAACAGAAAAACAATCAATTGTTCTAAGTCCATAACAGAGATACTTACACCACATCAGGAGACCACTTTGAGGTTTGGGGAAAATCTAAGAAATTTACATTTTTGAGAGTAGTTCCCCTTTAATTCAAGTGTGTTGGATAAGCAGTGTTTATATAGTACAGACACCTAGCACTATTGTTGTATTAGCAGTGTTTATATAGTACAGACACCTAGCACTATTGTTGGATTAGCAGTGTTTATATAGTACAGACACCTAGCACTATTGTTGGATTAGCAGTGTTTATATAGTACAGACACCTAGCACTATTGTTGGATTAGCAGTGTTTATATAGTACACTATTGTTGGATTAGCAGTGTTTATATAGTACAGACACCTAGCACTATTGTTGGATTAGCAGTGTTTATATAGTACAGACACCTAGCACTATTGTTGGATTAGCAGTGTTTATATAGTACAGACACCTGTTGTATTAGCAGTGTTTATATAGTACAGACACCTAGCACTATTGTTGGATTAGCAGTGTTTATATAGTACAGACACCTAGCACTATTGTTGGATTAGCAGTGTTTATATAGTACAGACACCTAGCACTATTGTTGGATTAGCAGTGTTTATATAGTACAGACACCTAGCACTATTGTTGGATTAGCAGTGTTTATATAGTACAGACACCTAGCACTATTGTTGGATTAGCAGTGTTTATATAGTACAGACACCTAGCACTATTGTTGGATTAGCAGTGTTTATATAGTACAGACACCTAACACTGTTGGTTGATTAGCAGTTGTTTAAATAGTACAGACACCTAGCACTATTGTTG
>NW_024603089.1:0-1113 GCF_018296145.1 Oncorhynchus tshawytscha | reverse complement strand
TGGTAGTGGTGGAGTAGGGGCCTGAGGGCCACAGTGTGTTGTAGATATGTGGTAGTGGTGGAGTAGGGGCCTGAGGGCCACAGTGTGTTGTAGATATGTGGTAGTGGTGGAGTAGGGGCCCGAGGGCCACAGTGTGTTGTGAAATCTGTGAACGTATTGTAGAGTTTTAAAATGTATAAACTACCTTCATTTTGCTGGACCCCAGGAAGAGTAGATCCATAATAAATACAAATATGAGCTGAGACTCAATGAAGGAATCCCTAGGACTTTGCTTATTTTCTTAATATTTGCATAACCAAGTCCAAGTTTGTGAGCTAGAAGAACCATCTCCCCTGGAGCACTCCTGCAGCCTGGAGGAAGTGTAAATACTTATTCTAAATAAATCTTGATCACCTTCACAGTCTGCACATTCTATCATGAATTACAGAATCACTGGGTGGTGATTTTCAGTCCAGTGTTTGGAAACTTCGGGCAAATCAAATCATGTTCAAATTGGTTAATTTGAGACATGTGGAATAAAAGCCACTGTTGGCTGCTGTCTGATCGCTGCTATTTGTCATCTTTATCTCAACTAATTTGTATCTCAATGCTCTGCTACCTCTTTTTCCTCCTCTACCTGCCTTGGCGGATCAGGCACTTTTTTCTTTCAGTCACTGCTTTTCTTGCATTGGCTAACTGAGATTGCCTATTTTTATTCACATACTTTTCTAATTTTGTCTCTTTACGTTGATTCTTCGCGGGAGATATTTTCAAACAAAGTGCTGCGCGGCACGTGAGACATTTTAACCAATCAGGTTGCCGGAAAGGGCCTTTAAATGCCAGTAACCAATCGGATGTCAGGAAATTACTAATCTGTCAACACTAAGGACTACGTCTACAAAGGATATAGCCATGTATGGACTAGCTTACGATATGCTTCGGGAAAACAAGCCTTTGACTGACATGATTCAACCTGGAGAGTTTTAAAAACAGCAGTTGAAGTTCTACATGAAACATGCTATCAAGAACGACATTTATGGTAGGTGTTGTTGACGGAGTTGGGATAAAATGATACAAATAAAATATTTAAATACATTACTGCCAATTTATTTGTACATTTTATGAAAGTATGGA
>NW_024603088.1:0-1112 GCF_018296145.1 Oncorhynchus tshawytscha | reverse complement strand
AGTGTAGTGTGGCCCAGGAGTGGGAAGGTGACGGAAGAGCTCTGGAGCAACGCCGCCCTTGCTGTCTCTGCCTGGCTGGTTCCCCTCACTCCACTGGGATTCTCTGCCTCTAACCCTATTACAGGGGCTGGGTCACTGGCTTACTGGGGCTCTCTCATGCCGTCCCTGGAGGGGGTGCGTCACCCTGAGTGGGTTGATTCACTGATGTGGTCGTCCTGTCTGGGTTGGCGCCCCCTGCTTGTGCCGTGGCGGAGATCTTTGTGGGCTATACTCAGCCTTGTCTCAGGATGGTAGGTTGGTGGTTGAAGATATCCCTCTACTGGTGTGGGGGCTGTGCTTTGGCAAAGTGGGTGGGGTTATATCCTTCCTGTTTGGCCCTGTCAGGTGGTGACCTCGGATGGGGCCACAGTGTCTCGGCCCCTCCTGTCTCAGCCTCCAAGTATTTATGCTGCAGTAGTTTATGTGTCGGGGGGCTGGGGTCAGTTTGTTTATATCTGGAGTACTTCTCTGTCTATTCGGTGTCCTGTGTGAATCTAAGTGTGCGTTCTCTAATTCTCTCCTTCTCTCTTTCTTTTCTCTCTCGGAGGACCCTGAGCCCTAGGACCTGAGCTCCAGGACTACCTGACATGATGACTCCTTGCTGTCCCCAGTCCACCTGGCCATGCTGCTGTTCCAGTTTCAACTGACCTGAGCCCTAGGACCATGCCCCAGGACTACCTGACATGATGACTCCTTGCTGTCCCCAGTCCACCTGGCCATGCTGCTGCTCCAGTTTCAACTTCCACCTGACTGTGCTGCTGCTCCAGTTTCAACTGTTCTGCCTCATTATTATTCGACCATGCTGGTCATTTATGAACATTTGAACATCTTGGCCATGTTCTGTTATAATCTCCACCCGGCACAGCCAGAAGAGGACTGGCCACCCCACATAGCCTGCTTCCTCTCTAGGTTTCTTCCTAGGTTTTGGCCTTTCTAGGGAGTTTTTCCTAGCCACCGTGCTTCTACACCTGCATTGCTTGCTGTTTGGGGTTTTAGGCTGGGTTTCTGTACAGCACTTTGATATATCAGCTGATGTACGAAGGGCTATATAAATAAATTTGATTTGATTTGAT
>NW_024603087.1:0-1111 GCF_018296145.1 Oncorhynchus tshawytscha | reverse complement strand
TACCATGCTTCAAATCAAATCAAATCAAATCAAATCAAATTTTATTTGTCACATACACATGGTTAGCAGATGTTAATGCGAGTGTAGCGAAATGCTTGTGCTTCTAGTTCCGACAATGCAGTAATAACGAGCAAGTAATCTAACTAACAATTCCAAAAAAAACTACTGTCATACACCGTGTAAGGGGATAAAGAATATGTACATAAGGATATATGAATGAGTGATGGTACAGAGCAGCATAGGCAAGATACAGTAGATGATATCGAGTACAGTATATACATATGAGATAAGTATGTAAACCAAGTGGCATAGTTAAAGTGGCCAGTGATACATGTATTACATAAGGATGCAGTCGATGATATAGAGTACAGTATCAACGTATGCATATGAGATGAACAATGTAGGGTAAGTAACATTATATAAGGTAGCATTGTTTAAAGTGGCTAGTGATATATTTACATCATTTCCCATCAATTCCCATGATTAAAGTGGCTGGAGTAGAGTCAGTGTCATTGACAGTGTGTTGGCAGTAGCCACTCAATGTTAGTGGTGGCTGTTTAACAGTCTGATGGCCTTGAGATAGAAGCTGTTTTTTCAGTCTCTCGGTCCCAGCTTTGATGCACCTGTACTGACCTCGCCTTCTGGATGGCAGCGGGGTGAACAGGCAGTGGCTCGGGTGGTTGATGTCCTTGATGATCTTTATGGCCTTCCTGTAGCATCGGGTGGTGTAGGTGTCCTGGAGGGCAGGTAGTTTGCCCCCGGTGATGCGTTGTGCAGACCTCACTACCCTCTGGAGAGCCTTACGGTTGAGGGCGGTGCAGTTGCCATACCAGGCGGTGATACAGCCCGCCAGGATGCTCTCGATTGTGCATCTGTAGAAGTTTGTGAGTGCTTTTGGTGACAAGCCGAATTTCTTCAGCCTCCTGAGGTTGAAGAGGCGCTGCTGCGCCTTCCTCACGATGCTGTCTGTGTGAGTGGACCAATTCAGTTTGTCTGTGATGTGTATGCCGAGGAACTTAAAACTTTGCGCTGCTACCATGCTGTGCTGCTGCCATGTTGTGTTGCTAACATGTTGTTGTCATGTTGTGTTGCTACCATGCTGTGCTGCTGC
>NW_024603086.1:0-1110 GCF_018296145.1 Oncorhynchus tshawytscha | reverse complement strand
GGGGAACTACAATGTATTGACTAACCCAAATGCATTGGTCATCTACAGTACTATAACCCCCTCTAGGGGGAAACTACAATGTATTGACTAACCCAAATGCATTGGTCATCTACAGTACTATAACCCCCTCTAGGGGGAACTACAATGTATTGACTATGGAATAACCCAAATGCACTGGTCATCTACAATACTATAACCCCCTCTAGGGGAAACTACAATGTATTGACTAACCCAAATGCACTGGTCATCTACAATACTATAACCCCCTCTAGGGGAAACTACAATGTATTGACTAACCCAAATGCACTGGTCATCTACAATACTATAGCCCCCTCTAGGGGGAACTACAATGTATTGACTAACCCAAATGCACTGGTCATCTACAATACTATAGCCCCCTCTAGGGGGAACTACAATGTATTGACTAACCCAAATGCACTGGTCATCTACAATACTATAGCCCCCTCTAGGGGGAACTACAATGTATTGACTAACCCAAATGCATTGGTCATCTACAATACTATAGCCCCCTCTAGGGGGAACTACAATGTATTGACTAACCCAAATGCACTGGTCATCTACAATACTATAGCCCCCTCTAGGGGGAACTACAATGTATTGACTAACCCAAATGCATTGGTCATCTACAATACTATAACCCCCTCTAGGGGGAACTACAATGTATTGACTAACCCAAATGCACTGGTCATCTACAATACTATAGCCCCCTCTAGGGGAAACTACAATGTATTGACTAACCCAAATGCACTGGTCATCTACAATACTATAGCCCCCTCTAGGGGGAACTACAATGTATTGACTAACCCAAATGCATTGGTCATCTACAGTACTATAACCCCCTCTAGGGGGAACTACAATGTATTGACTATGGAATAACCCAAATGCACTGGTCATCTACAATACTATAACCCCCTCTAGGGGAAACTACAATGTATTGACTAACCCAAATGCACTGGTCATCTACAATACTATAGCCCCCTCTAGGGGAAACTACAATGTATTGACTAACCCAAATGCACTGGTCATCTACAATACTATAACCCCCTCTAGGGGGAACTACAATGTATTGACTAACCCAAATGCACTGGT
>NW_024603085.1:0-1108 GCF_018296145.1 Oncorhynchus tshawytscha | reverse complement strand
CACTCTCTCCAGACAACCACCTTTCCTCCTAATTAGTATTCATGGTTGTTCCATAACGAAGCAGAGCTTGTCAGGAAAGGTGAAGATGTCTGTCTCTTATTTATCTGACTCCATATTTCTTAGTTTGGGACATTATGGGATTCTGCAGTCCCACATTTAAGTGTTGACTCAGATAATATGATGCTCCAAATGGGGCATTAAGTTCTTCTTCCATGTCGACCCACATTGTCCTGTTAGAGTTGTAGGTAAAGAGCCTATCAGGGCAGTTATAAAGTCTTCTTGATATAATTGTCCTGTTAGAGTTGTAGGTAAAGAGCCTATCAGGACAGTTATAAAGTCTTCTTGATATAATTGTCCTGTTAGAGTTGTAGGTAAAAATTGTCCTAGCCTATCAGGACAGTTATAAAGTCTTCTTGATATAATTGTCCTGTTAGAGTTGTAGGTAAAGAGCCTATCAGGGCAGTTATAAAGTCTTCTTGAGTTGTATAATTGTTATAATGTCCTGATATAGTCCTGTTAGTTGTCAGGTAAAGAGCCTATCAGGGCAGTTATAAAGTCTTCTTGATATAATTGTCCTGTTAGAGTTGTAGGTAAAGAGCCTATCAGGGCAGTTATAAAGTCTTCTTGATATAATTGTCCTGTTAGAGTTGTAGGTAAAGAGCCTATCAGGGCAGTTATAAAGTCTTCTTGATATAATTACATGTTGGGGAGCTTTAATCCTCCCTTCTAAGTCTTTGTCTGTAAACTAGTTTGGTTCATCCTGGTCCTTTTAATAGTCCATAGTAATCATGTTGTCTCTGGTGTTAAAGGAGTAGGCAGGTATGGACAGTGGAAACATTAATCATGTTGTCTCTGGTGTTAAAGGAGTAGGCAGGTATGGACAGTGGAAACATTAATCATGTTGTCTCTGGTGTTAAAGGTGTAGACAGGTATGGACAGTGGAAACATTAATCATGTTGTCTCTGGTATTAAAGGAGTAGGCAGGTATGGACAGTGGAAACATCAATCACGTTGTCTCTGGTATTAAAGGAGTAGGCAGGTATGGACAGTGGAAACATGAATTTAAAGGAGTAGGCAGGTATGGACAGTGGAAACATTAATCATGTTG
>NW_024603084.1:0-1108 GCF_018296145.1 Oncorhynchus tshawytscha | reverse complement strand
TGGGCTACCATGGTGGTGGTGGTGTGGGCTACCATGGTGGTGGTGGTGGTGTGGGCTACCATGGTGGTA
Organism: Oncorhynchus tshawytscha; assembly: GCF_018296145.1. Lineage (NCBI taxonomy): Eukaryota > Metazoa > Chordata > Actinopteri > Salmoniformes > Salmonidae > Oncorhynchus > Oncorhynchus tshawytscha. Next base: position 1,039 of record NW_024603084.1, on the reverse strand, counting down.
GTGGTGTGGGCTACCATGTTGGTGGTGGTGGTGTGGGCTACCATGTTGGTGGTGGAGGTGGTGTGGGCTACCACGTTGGTTGTGGTGTGGGCTACCATGGTGGTGGTAGTGTGGGCTACCTTGGTGGTGGTGTGGGCTACCATGGGGGGTGGTGGTGTGGGCTACCGTGGTGGTGGTGTGGGCTATCATGGTGGTGGTTGTGTGGGTTACCGTGGTGGTGGTGTGGGCTACCATGATGGTGGTGGTGTGGGCTACCGTGATGGTGTTGGTGTGGGCTACCATGGTGGTTGTGGTGGTGTGGGCTACTGTGGTGGTGGTGGTGTGGGCTACCATTGTGGTGGTGGTGTGGGCTACCATGGTGGTGTGGTGGTGTGGGCTACTGTGGTGAGGTGTAGTGGTTGGTAATAATTTCACCATGGTGGTGTGGTGGTGGGCCACTGTGGTGGTGGTGGTGGTATGGCCACCATGGTGCTGGTGGTGGTGGTGTGGGCCACCATGGTGAGTGGTGGTGTGGCCACTGTAGTGAGTGGTTCAAACATACATTTTCAAAAGATGAAGGTTTCTTATTCCATTCAATTCTAATCCTAATCCAACCTAATATATTTCTCCCATTACATTCTAAACATGCAACATTTTAAATGCTCCAACACCATTAGATTATCAACCTCCTCCTCTAACAAACATAGTCAATACCCCTTACACCCCTTACAGCAAACAACAATATAACATTCTACCATTTTACTGCACTACTTTAACTCCCCTTTAATATTTCACAATGTTTTCAACCTTTAACATGTTACATATTTAACCTTGAATTTTCACTTCAATAAACCTCAGTCACAATTAATTTATTCTCATTTTTCTTATTTTCTTTAATCAATGTCAAATCTCTTATCAATGTTCTCTCCATGTGTAAGTGAAAGGGGAAGCTCTTCATGAGTATGAGTGTATGCAAGTGGGGCCTTCCTACCTTTGCACTCTGTCACTTTAATGTCACAGAAAACAGTATAGAACTCAACAGGTATATAGTGGTCCCTAT
>NW_024603083.1:0-1107 GCF_018296145.1 Oncorhynchus tshawytscha | reverse complement strand
GGTTGAGTGCTCAGACGGAAGCCACTGCTCATTAAAAGGCACAGGACAGTCCACCTGGAGTTTGTCAAATGGCACCTAAAGGAATCTGACCATGAGAAACATGATTCTCTGGTCCGATGAAACCAAGATTGAACTCTTTGGCCTGAATGCCAAGCGTCATGTCTGGAGCAAACCTGGCACCATCCCTACGAAGCATGGTGGTGGCAGCAGCATGCTGTGGGGATATTTTTCAGCGGCAGGGACTGGGTGATTAGTCAGGATCAAGGGACAGATGAACGTAGCAAAGTATTGAGAGATCCTTGAAGAAAACCTACTTGAGAGCTGTCGGGACCTCAGACTGGGGTGAAGGTTCACCTTCCAACAGGACAATGACCCTAAGCACACAGCCAAGACAACGTGGGAGTGGCTTCGGTACAAGTCTCTGAATGTCATTGAGTGGCCCAGCCAGAGCCCGGACTTGAACCCGATCAAACATCTCTGGAGAGACCTGAAAATAGCTTTGCAGAGACGCTCCCCATCCAACTTGGCAGAGCTTGAGAGGATCTGCAGAGAAGAATGGGAGAAACTTCCCAAATACAGGTGTTTCAAGCTTGTAGCTTCATACCCAACAAGACTCAAGGCTGTAATCGCTGCCTATGGTGCTTCAACTAACTATTGTGTAAAGGGTCTGAATACTTACGTAATATTTCTAAAAAACAGTTTTTGCCCTTGTCATTATGGGGTATTGTGATGTCTTTATCTGGTATTGTGATGCCATTATGGGGTATTGTGATGTCATTATGGGGTATTGTGATGTCTTTATTGGGGTATTTTTTTGTAGATTGATGAGAAGAAGGGAAAAAAACGAATTAATCAATTTTAGCATAAGGCTGTAATTTAAGAAGATGTGGGAAAAAAGCAAGGGGTCTGAATACTTTATGAATGCATTGTAGATCTTATTTCATGCTACTGACACTTGTATGGATGATACCAGTATTGCCAGCATTTGTTTTATTCACTGGGCTGTCTGAAGTGATTAGAGAGTCTACTTAGGAAATGGAGTAGACAAACTGCCAGTGTTTTTGAAGTTCTATGAAATGTGTCTGTATAGTTACTAACCCTTGTGAT
>NW_024603082.1:0-1106 GCF_018296145.1 Oncorhynchus tshawytscha | reverse complement strand
GTAATGAAGTGCTATTTCCTATGCAAATGACCAGCTTACTGCTATTGCATTGCTATAACTGAGACAACACATAGCAACGTATTTTCACAGTAAAACAGGGTAGGGCCATACAGGATAACTCACACACACACTCACTGAAAAGACACACAGACTTGCCAAGACAGGAACGCACACACCTACACACACGCAGCCCCTCCCCTTCTGGATGGGCTCCAAAGACAAAGAACTCTGTCGAGAACCAATGGGATACTGACACCAGGGTGGAGGAGACTGTCTATCATCTACGAACAACCTGCCAGGACTACCAGAATCTACCTACGTCATTTCAATGTATAAAATGAACTGTACGATATGTGGCCTCTCTTTTTTCCAATGGTTCGCTTGAGAACTTGACGAAACGGAGCCGTGCACGTAATTGCCAGATATCATTACTCTTGAATAAACGGCCTTTACTATACCGTATCCGCCTTGTCCAGCGTCTCGACTTGGTCTCGTTTCTCATATACCTATTCATCAACAAATGTGAATGTAAAGTGTTCGTTGTCTAAAATAAATCACTGCATTTGACTCACACAGCCTCAGTCACTCACTCACCTTGTCCACTGTGTGTGTGCCTCTCTGTGACATAAACTAAACTTCTAGCTGGCTAGCTCATCATATCTCAGTCTAAACTGTACACTCAAATACAGAAAGGAGTGGGAATCAAACCCTGAATTCAAAAGCTGGTTGAAGCCGTTGTTGGTGTTCAAATACTGGAGAGTTGAGACCAAATCACGGACGCTGGACAGAGTGGATTTCAGTTGTAACAAAAGACAGTTTTAATGAGTCAAAGATATCTTGTCCTGTTTTAGCAGGGGTAAGTAAGATGACTTGAGTCAGGCGGTTTGGCTTGGCACTGTATAATATATGAGCTATGTGTATGAATGTTTACATATATATATATGATAAATCCCCCTCTTCACGTCTACTAGACGTGAAAACTATAGCAGAAAGGTGGTGGTTCTATTCGTGGGTATACATAAGGTGGTGCTTCTAACCTTGTCTGGTGTGCATGGTGGGTCTGTAGGTGTAGTCCTACGTTTGGTGCGTGTGAGATTGAAGGGAGT
>NW_024603081.1:0-1104 GCF_018296145.1 Oncorhynchus tshawytscha | reverse complement strand
CTTCCTTCTCTTCCCTCTAATCAAGAGGACATTAGAGGACCACAGGACTTCCTTCTCTTCCCTCTAATCAAGAGGACATGAGAGGACCACAGGACTTCTCTTCCCTCTAATCAAGAGGACATGAGAGGACCACAGGACTTCTCTTCCCCTCTAATCAAGAGGACATGAGAGGACCACAGGACTTCTCTTCCCTCTAATCAAGAGGACATGAGAGGACCACAGGACTTCTCTTCCCTCTAATCAAGAGGACATGAGAGGACCACAGGACTCCTCTTCCCTCTAATCAAGAGGACATGAGAGGACCACAGGACTTCCTTCTCTTCCCTCTAATCAATCCTGTCTCAGCCTCCAGTATTTATGCTGCAGTAGTTTATGTGTCGGGGGGGGCTAGGGTCAGTTTGTTATATCTGGAGTACTTCTCCTATCCGATTCGGTGTCCTGTGTGAATCTAAGTGTGCGTTCTCTAATTCTCTCCTTCTCTCTTTCTTTCTCTCTCTCGGAGGACCTGAGCCCCTAGGACCATAGCCCAGGACTACCTGACATGATGACTCCTTGCTGTCCCCAGTCCACCCTGGTGCTGTATACAGTTTCAGCTGTTCACTGCTGTTATTACTTTCGACCATGCTGTTCATTTATGAACATTTGAACATCTTGACATATTTTCTGTTATAATCTCCACCAGCTGTGGAAAAGTGGCCACCACATAGCCTGGTTCTCTAGGTTTCTTCCTAGTTTTTGGCCTTTCTAGGGAGTTTTTCCTAGCCACCGTGCTTCTACACCTGCATTGCTTGCCGTTTGGGGTTTTAGGGCTGGGTTTCTGTATTGTTAATTTTTAGATGATTGAGCATTGATGTACGAAGGCTATATAAATAAATTTGATTTGATTTGATTTTGATTTTTGATTTGACATGAGAAGACCACAGGACTTCTCTTCCCCTCTAATCAAGAGGACATGAGAGGACCACAGGGATTCCTTCTTCCCTCTAATCAAGAGTGACATTAGAGAACCACAGGACTTCTCTTCCCTCTAATCAAGAGGACATTAGAGGACCACAGGACTTCCTTCTCTTCCCTCTAATCAAGAGGACATTAGAGGACCACAGG
>NW_024603080.1:0-1104 GCF_018296145.1 Oncorhynchus tshawytscha | reverse complement strand
GTGTGAGTAATGAAGGTTGCCAGGTGTGAGTAGTGAAGGTTGCCAGGTGTGTGTGTAATGATTAGGAGCAGGTGTGGGTAAAGAAAGGTTTCCAGGAATGGTGGTTAGTAGACCGGCGACGTGGAGCACCAGAGAGGGAGGGTAGAAATTACAACTGAATAAGACCCATTTCTATAGTACTGAACACAAACATTTCCACCTCTCTTCTCCCATCTATTACTGTACTGTCATATTCTGATCAATATTAAAACATTTCCACCTCTCTTCTCCCATCTATTACTGTACTGTCATATTCTGATCAATATTAAAACATTTCCACCTCTCTTCTCCCATCTATTACTGTACTGTCATATTCTGATCAATATTAAAACATTTCCACCTCTCTTCTTCCATCTATTACTGTACTGTCACATTGTGATCAATATTAAAACATTTCCACCTCTCTTCTTCCATCTATTACTGTACTGTCATATTGTGATCAATATTAAAACATTTCACCTCTCTTCATCCATCTATTACTGTACTGTCATATTGTGATCAATTGTCACGGTCGTCCTCTTCATCTGAAGAGGAGAGGCGAGAAGGATCGGAGGACCAAAATGCGGCGTGGTTTGTGTTCATCATTCATTTTAATACAGAAAACGCTGAACACTGAAACACTTTACAAAACCAATAAATGAAATAACAACCGTGAAGCTAAATGCGAACTGCTCTGAAACAAGCCATCAACATAGACAATCACCCACAAACAAACAGTGCAACCCAGGCTACCTAAGTATGATTCTCAATCAGAGACAACTAATGACACCTGCCTCTGATTGAGAACCATACTAGGCCAAAACATAGAAATACCCAAATCATAGAAAATCAAACATAGACTGCCCACCCCAACTCACGCCCTGACCATACTAAATAATGAATACAAAACAAAAGGAAATAAAGGTCAGAACGTGACATCAATATTAAAACATTTCCACCTCTCTTCTTCCATCTATTACTGTACTGTCATATTGTGATCAATATTAAAACATTTCCACCTCTCTTCTTCCATCTATTACTGTACTGTCATATTGTGATCAATATTAAAACATTTCCACCTCTCTT
>NW_024603079.1:0-1104 GCF_018296145.1 Oncorhynchus tshawytscha | reverse complement strand
CTTCCTCAACACTGTAACTCGGCCACTCAGGAACATTCATCTTGATGAGCAACTCCAGTGTATATTTGGCCTTGTTGTTTTAGATTATTGTCCTGCTGAAAGGTGCATTTGTGTCTGTTGGAAAGCAGACTGAACAAGGATTTTTCCTCTAAGTTTTGCCTGCGTTTATAGCTGTATTCCGTTTATCTTTACCCTAAATATCTCCTAGACCACGATGACAAGCATACCCATAACATGATGCAGCCATCATCATGCTTGAGAATGTGAAGAGTGGTACTCAGGGATATGTTGTGTTGGATTTGCCCAAAACATAACACTGTGTAGTCAGGACATAACGTTCATTTCTTTGCAGTATTACTTAAGTGTCTTATTGCAAACAGGAAGCAAGTTTTGGATTATTTGTATTCTGTACAGGCATCCTTCTTTCCACTCTGTCATTTAGATTAGTATTGTGGACAAACTACAATGTTGTTGATCCATCCTCAGTTTTCTCCTTTCACAGCAATTTAACTCTGTAACTGTTTTAAAGTCACCATTGGCTTCATGATGAAATCTCTGAGTAGTTTCCTTCCTTTCCTGCAACTAAGTTTGGAAGGACGCCTGTATCTTTGTAGTGACTGGGTGTATTGACACACCATCCAAAGCCTAATTAATAACTTCACCATGTTCACAAGAACATCCCTGCCAAACCCTCCCCTAACGCGGACGACGCTGGGCCAATTGTGCGCTGCCCCATGGGTCTCCCGGTCACGGCCGGCTGCGACAGAGCCTCTATGGGGTATTGTGTGTAGATCAGTGACACAAAATCTCAGTGCAATACTTTTAAAATTCAGGCAGTAACAACAGAATGTGGAAAAAGTAAAGCGCCCTACAGAAGGCTCTGTCCTCCTGTAATCAGGCTACCAGAAGGCTCTGTCCTCCTGTAATCAGGCTACCTGGGGAGTCTCTGTCCTCCTGTAATCAGGCTACCTGGGGAGTCTCTGTCCTCCTGTAATCAGGCTACCAGAAGGCTCTGTCCTCCTGTAATCAGGCTACCTGGGGAGTCTCTGTCCTCCTGTAATCAGGCTACCTGGGGAGTCTCTGTCCTCCTGTAATCAGGCTACC
>NW_024603078.1:0-1103 GCF_018296145.1 Oncorhynchus tshawytscha | reverse complement strand
CCTCGTCAAGAAGTTCAGACATCTTGGCGTAACAGTTATAAGGTGTTGATTTGACAGTCGCTGGACCCAGGTTTGAGTTCAGCTCAGGGCTACCCCTGAATTCAATACACTATGAATACAAGGACTGGCCATCCATGAGGTCATATCGTTTTAAACAGATGATAATTTAACCAGTTTCTAGGCTATATAGTCATAATTTGTATCCATGATGTCATAATATAGTTTAACCAGGTTTCTAGGCTATATAGTATATTCTAGAATTCATCCATGATGTCATAATGATAGTTTAACCAGGTTTCTAGGCTATATAGTATATTCTACAATTCATCCATGATGTCATAATGATAGTTTAACCTGGTTTCTAGGCTATATAGTATATTCTAGAATTCATCCATGATGTCATAATGATAGTTTAACCAGGTTTCTAGGATATATAGTATATTCTAGAATTCATCCATGATGTCATAATGATAGTTTAACCAGGTTTCTAGGATGTACAGTGGGGCAAAAAAGTATTTAGTCAGCCACCAATTGTGCAAGTTCTCCCACTTAAAAAGATGAGAGGCCTGTAATTTTCATCATAGGTACACTTCAACTATGACAGACAAAATGAGAAAAAAAAATCCAGAAAATCACATTGTAGGATTTTTTATGAATTTATTTGCAAATTATGGTGGATATGTATCTCCCTCATTTTTCAGAGTAAAAGCCTGAAACAATGCCTAAAGAATGACCACATGTAGAAGAAGCCATAGAGATCGTGACCTGGGTCCTAAGTCTTTGTATGGTGGATAGGCTTTCAATGGAAAAACAGCCTTTCAAAATAATAGTACTTCCTGGATGGATTTTCCTCAGGTTTTCGCCTGCCATATCAGTTCTGTTATACTCACAGACATTATTTTAACAGTTTTGGAAACTTTATATTTTCTATCCAAATCTACTAATTATATGCATATCCTTGCTTCTCGGCCTGAGTAGCAGGTAGTTTAATTTAGGCATGCTTTTCATCCAAAATTCTGAATGCTGTCCCTACCCTAGTGAAGTGAAGCATTCTGTTTAATTAAATAATTAAGACACACAAATTACTCACCGGAGGAGCGTCA
>NW_024603077.1:0-1103 GCF_018296145.1 Oncorhynchus tshawytscha | reverse complement strand
GCTCTCCCAACTGAGCTATTTCTGCAAGTCACTACACCTAATTCTGTGGCACCCTTGAAGATACACACGCATGTGACTCACAATTTTGACACAAAATGTACCTCATGGCCAGTATGGGAACAAAGCGACGACCTTGGAGTTATTTGCATCACGCTCTAACCGACTGAGCTACCCAGCCAGCCACTGGCGAGGCGTATGCCGTTGAGTGTTGAGAGTCTGCGAGTTTGGCGAGGTTGTGCGTGGTTCCCCGCTCTGTGCTCTGCGCTCGTGGGTCAGAGAGACCCAGCCAGCCACTACACAGGTCCAGACATGCCCCGCTGTGTGCTAGAGAGCAGCCAAGTGTTATAGTTGTGCTCTGTGCTCTGTGCTCGTGGGTCAGAGCGACCCTGCCAGCCACTGGCGAGGCGTATGCCGTTGAGTGTAGAGAGTCTGCGAGTGTGGCGAGGTTGTGCCTGGCTCCCTGCTCTGTGCTCTGCGCTTGTGGGTCAGAGAGACCCAGCCAGCTACTACACAGGTCCAGACATGCCCCGCTGTGTGCTAGAGAGCAGCCAAGTGTTATAGTTGTGCTCTGTGCTCTGTGCTCGTGGGTCAGAGCGACCCTGCCAGCCACTGGCGAGGCGTATGCCGTTGAGTGTAGAGAGTCTGCGAGTGTGGCGGGGTTGTGCGTGGTTCCCCGCTCTGTGCTCCGCGCTCGTGGGTCAGAGCGATCCTGCCAGCCACTATCCCGAGTTTCGGCTCAATAGGTAATTCGAAGCTCAAGCAGCGACCTTAATTGGTGCTGAAAATCCACATTTCCAGGCGTTGCTACAGGGTCCTTGAATGAGCTATCAGACAGAAACGTTAGGGTCCGTCTCTATGGGCCGAGGCACCTAGTCTTGTGACTGGGACTTTTCTAAATGTCATCATTTTCGTGATTGTCAAAATGAATTAAAGTTATTGCAAATGTACGAGGCTGTTTCTCAGTCTGAGAACCTTCTAGAGCCACAACTCACCGTGCACTATCGACTTGAGCTCTAGAACAGGTTTCTAAGGTTTCAGACCTCTAGGTCTGATGGTTCTTTGATTGTTTCGATTGAAGGTAACTATTGCAGGCTCTGTGTGTC
>NW_024603076.1:0-1103 GCF_018296145.1 Oncorhynchus tshawytscha | reverse complement strand
TATATATTCCACCCCAAGCAGACACATCGATGGCTCTGAACAAACTTTATTTGACTCTTTGCAAACTGGAATCCATATATCCTGAGGCTGCATTCATTGTAGCTGGGGATTTTAACAAGGCTAATCTGAAAACAAGACTCCCTAAATTGTATCAGCATATCGATTGCGCAACCAGGGCTGGTAAAACCTTGGATCGTTGCTATTCTAACTTCCGCGATGCATATAAGGCCCTCCCCCACCCTCCTTTTGGAAAAGCTGACCACGACTCCATTTTGTTGCTCCCTGCCTACAGACAGAAGCTAAAACAAGAAGCTCCCATGCTGAGGTCTGTTCAACACTTGTCCGACCAATCTGATTCCACGCTTCAAGACTGCTTCCATCACGTGGACTGGGATATGTTTCGTATTGCGTCAGACAACAACATTGACGAATACGCTGATTCGGTGTGCGAGTTCATTAGAACGTGCATTGAAGATGTCGTTCCCATAGCAACGATTAAAACATTCCCAAACCAGAAACCGTGGATTGATGGCAGCATTCTCGTGAAACTGAAAGCGCGAACCACTGCTTTTAATCAGGGCAAGGTGACCGGAAACATGACCGAATACAAACAGTGTAGCTATTCCCTCTGCAAGGCAATCAAACAAGCTAAGTGTCAATATAGAGACAAAGTAGAATCGCAATTCAACGGCTCAGACACAAGAGGTATGTGGCAGGGTCTACAGTCAATCACGGATTACAAAAGAAACCAGCCCAGTCACGGACCAGGATGCCTTGCTCCCAGACAGACTAAATAACTTTTTTGCCCGCTTTGAGGACAATACAGTGCCACTGACACGGCCCGATGCGGACTCTCCTTCACTGCAGCCGAGGTGAGTAAAACATTTAAACGTGTTAACCCTCGCAAGGCTGCAGGCCCAGACGGCATCCCCAGCCGCGCCCTCAGAGCATGCGCAGACCAGCTGGCTGGTGTGTTTACGGACATATTCAATCGATCCCTATCCCAGTCTGCGCATCCCAACACTGGGGCCCCACAAGGGTGCGTTCTGAGCCCTCTCCTGTACTCCCTGTTCACCCACGACTGCGTGGCCACTCACGCCTCC
>NW_024603075.1:0-1102 GCF_018296145.1 Oncorhynchus tshawytscha | reverse complement strand
ATGGCTCTATGCACCCTCAAAACTGGCTCGTTTTGGGTGTACGTTCTTATACAAATGGTCTCAAATTGTAGGTCTAGATCAACTGTAACAGAGCATGTAAAGTACATCACTGTGACTATCCTAGTTATGGCTCTATGCACCCTCAAAACTGGCTCGTTTTGGCTGTACGTTCAATTGAGGCCTATTTTTCTAAATTGTCTGGGGATCTATGAACAGCTGAAAAAAGCTCCAATGTTTATACAAATGGTCTCAAATTGTAGGTCTAGATCAACTGTAACAGAGCATGTAAGTACATCAATGTGACTATCCTAGTAATGGCTCTTTGCACCCTCAAAACTGGCTCGTTTTGGCTGTACGTTCAATTGAGGCCTATTTTTCTAAATTGTCTGGGGATCTATGAACAGCTCAAAAACGCTCCAATGTTTATACAAATGGTCTCAAATTGTAGGTCTAGATCAACAGGAACAGGGCATGTAAAGTACATCACTGTGACTATCCTAGTTATGGCTCTATGCACCCTCAAAACTGGCTCGTTTTGGGTGTACGTTCAATTCAGGCCTATTTTTCTAAATTGTCTGGGGATCTATGAATAGCTCAAAAAAGCTCCAATCTTTACAGAAATTGTCTCAAATTGTAGGTCTAGATCAATTGTAACAGAGCATGTAAAGTACATCAATGTGACTATCCTAATTATGGCTCTATGCACCCTCAAAACTGGCTCGTTTTGGGTGTACGTTCAATTGAGGCCTATTTTTCTAAATTGTCTGGGGATCTATGAACAGTTGAAAAAGCTCCAATTTTTATACAAATGGTCTCAAATTGTAGGTCTAGATCAACTGTAACAGAGCATGTACAGTACATCAATGTGACTATCCTAGTTATGGCTCTATGCACCCTCAAAACTGGCTCGTTTTGGGTGTACGTTCAATTCAGGCCTATTTTTCTAAATTGTCTGGGGATCTATGAACAGCTCAAAAAAGCTCCAATGTTTATACAAATGGTCTCAAATTGTAGGTCTAGATCAACTGTAACAGAGCATGTAAAGTACATCAATGTGACTATCCTAGTTATGGCTCTATGCACCCTCAAAACTGGCTCGTTT
>NW_024603074.1:0-1101 GCF_018296145.1 Oncorhynchus tshawytscha | reverse complement strand
AGCTTCTGGATATCAGGACAGAGATCACTCACCTCGGATTAGACAAAGAGCTTCTGGATATCAGGACAGCGATCACTCACCTCGGATTAGACAAAGAGCTTCTGGATATCAGGACAGAGATCACTCACCTCGGATTAGACAAAGAGCTTCTGGATATCAGGACAGAGATCACTCACCTCGGATTAGACAAAGAGCTTCTGGATATCAGGACAGAGATCACTCACCTCGGATTAGACAAAGAGCTTCTGGATATCAGGACAGCGATCACTCACCTCGGATTAGACAAAGAGCTTCTGGATATCAGGACAGAGATCACTCACCTCGGATTAGACAAAGAGCTTCTGGATATCAGGACAGAGATCACTCACCTCGGATTAGACAAAGAGCTTCTGGATATCAGGACAGAGATCACTCACCTCGGATTAGACAAAGAGCTTCTGGACATCAGGACAGAGATCACTCACCTCGGATTAGACAAAGAGCTTCTGGATATCAGGACAGAGATCACTCACCTCGGATTAGACAAAGAGCTTCTGGACATCAGGACAGAGATCACTCACCTCGGATTAGACAAAGAGCTTCTGGATATCAGGACAGAGATCACTCACCTCGGATTAGACAAAGAGCTTCTGGATATCAGGACAGAGATCACTCACCTCGGATTAGACAAAGAGCTTCTGGATATCAGGACAGAGATCACTCACCTCGGATTAGACAAAGAGCTTCTGGATATCAGGACAGAGATCACTCACCTCGGATTAGACAAAGATCTTCTGGATATCAGGACAGAGATCACTCACCTCGGATTAGACAAAGAGCTTCTGGATATCAGGACAGAGATCACTCACCTCGGATTAGACAAAGAGTTTCTGGATATCAGGACAGAGATCACTCACCTCGGATTAGACAAAGAGCTTCTGGATATCAGGACAGCGATCACTCACCTTGGATTAGACAAAGAGCTTCTGGATATCAGGACAGAGATCACTCACCTCGGATTATACAAAGAGCTTCTGGATATCAGGACAGCGATCACTCACCTCGGATTAGACAAAGAGCTTCTGGATATCAGGACAGAGATCACTCACCTCGGATTAGACA
>NW_024603073.1:0-1100 GCF_018296145.1 Oncorhynchus tshawytscha | reverse complement strand
TGTTATATAAATATTCATACACATAACTCATATAGTATACAGCGCTAAGCTAAACCGCCTGACTCAAGTCATCTTACGTACCCTTGCTAAAGCAGGAACTAGCTCACACAGCCAGCAATAAAACTACCCCCTAAAACCATCCCCTCAGCTTGGTTGTCTCCCGACCCCAGGAAACAAAGACATTCCATTGCATGAACACATGCACCAGCCATAAAAACTGTCCCTCTACCTCACGAACCCCTGACACAAACATCTCCTAGTATAAACACATCTCCCCCTCTACTGGTCAGGGGCTCAGAGAACAAGACTCTGTTCTGTACCAATGGGGCTCATGCTCTGGATTAGAGCAGGTCCGCCTCCAACTTTGGGACCAATCAGAAGACAAAAAACGACAAGACTCTACCTACTTTATTCTATGTATAAAAATGAATGTAACCTTTGTATAAGGCCTCTTTTTCACCTGACTCCTTGCCGAGTTATATGAACTAGATCCGTGCACGTATAACTGCGGGACAAGATATCTTTGACTCATTAAAACTGCCTTTTTGTTACAACTGAAATCCACTCTGTCCAGCGTCCGTGATTTGGTCTCAACTCTCCAATATATAAACACCAATCATAACACTGGGGAACAGGGTAGGCCGCAACCGAGCGAGCCAAATACAACCTTTTGTTGTACTCTAACACTAGCATCCTTTATTTCAGTCTTGGAAAATATTTAGTTTTCTTAGCTTTTTTTTGGTTGTGCCATTGTATTTCATGCTGGCGTTGTATATTCTTCACAGGCGTTAAAGGGATGATTTTGGGGCGTTTTGAAATTCAAATAAACAAGGTCGTGCACAAGCTCTGAGGTTAAGAACAATTGGTATTTATCAATGGTTATCTCCTACCGGTGTGTGTATGACGCTCGTAAGGTTGTTTGATAATATTGCGTTCACGACAACCGACATCCGACTTCAGTGCGTTCAAAACAACTTGGAACTCGCTGAAAAAACGAGCTCAACTTGGAAAAATCGATTTGAGCGGTCATCAACACGGAATTCCAACTCAGGAACTCGGGCCTCTTTCTTGAGCTCCGACTTTTCCGACCTGGGGCCTGT
>NW_024603072.1:0-1098 GCF_018296145.1 Oncorhynchus tshawytscha | reverse complement strand
GAGATACATCCTTGGGATGTCCCTAGCTCATTGAAGTTGACATTTAAAATGGTTAAGGTAGGGATACTTGAGTAAAGATAACATTTAAAATGTAAATTAGTCATTTTAATTTTGTAAATTTAAAACAAAAACACAACTGTTTGTACTCATAGGTAACCAGATCATGGATGCAACTCATTTTCTAAGTCTTTAACCACACTCTGTTGTTACACTGGTGAGTAAAAACTCATGCTTCCTACCCTTTAACTTTTTGTCTGAAAATAAAAATCTACATTTTACTCAACTGCGTCCAGGCAGCAGATGGACTAGATGCCTTGTAGGCCGCCCGTTGTGACTCCGTCAAGAATTCAGCAGAGCAAGTTTGTATGAACCTCAGGAGGCTGAAGAAATTTGGCTTGTCACCAAAAGCACTCACAAACTTCTACAGATGCACAATCGAGAGCATCCTGTCGGGCTGTATCACCGCTTGGTACGCCAACTGCTCCGCCCACAACCGTAAGGCTCTCCAGAGGGTAGTGAGGTCTGCACAACGCATCACCGGGGGCAAACTACCTGCCCTCCAGGACACCTACACCACCCGATGTCACAGGAAGGCCATAAAGATCATCAAGGACAACAACCACCCGAGCCACTGCCTGTTCACCCCGCTATCATCCAGAAGGCGAGGTCAGTGGGTGCATCAAAGCTGGGACCGAGAGACTGAAAAAACAGCTTCTATCTCAAAGCCATCAGACTGTTAAACAGCCACCACTAACATTGAGTGGCTGCTGCCAACACACTGACTCAACTCCAGCCACTTTAATAATGGGAATTGATGGGAAATGTAAAATATACCACTAGCCACTTTAAACAATGCTACCTAATATAATGTTTACATACCCTACATTATTCATCCTCTATGTATATGTATATACTGTACTCTATATCATCTACTGCATCTTTATGTAATACATGTATCACTAGCCACTTTAACTATGCCACTTTGTTTTACATACTCATCTCATGTATATACTGTACTCAATACCATCTACTGTATTCATTTGCGTCGCCTGTACTCCATCACTCATTCATATATCTTATGTACATATTCTTTATACC
>NW_024603071.1:0-1098 GCF_018296145.1 Oncorhynchus tshawytscha | reverse complement strand
TCTTTCCATAGGGGCAAAAAAGATCCTGAGTGATGTATGGACACTTTAACATGTTCTGATGGATACTCATTGCTGTGCACCTGTTGAGGTGATTGAACATGTGCAACTGGTAACCCAAAAATTAAAATATGCTCCAAAATGCATTTAAGGGTCATTCTCATATTAATGCCCTGTTATGGAAGCACCCTACTACGGCCCTCTTTCCGTGGGGGCCGTCATTTAGTGATTTATGGACTGTTTAAAATATCACGATGGATACTGATTGTTGTGCAACTGGTGATTGAAAACGTGCAACTGGTAAACCCAAAAATTAAAATATGGACCTCAGGCTTGTAGGCCCTTGCCACTCACCACCCAGGTAACACTCCTCTATTTCGGGGATGATTCCAGCATGGGATCCCCCACATCCACAACCTCGCACACCAGGTGAACCAGGGCACCCACACTTAAGCACCCTCCCTCGGGCTATAAAGCAGATAGCTGCGCTGTTAGGAACCGCGTGCACCTGGTGACCCAAAATAGAAGTTGTGCACCTGGGAACCCAAAATAAAGTGGGTGCACCTGGGAACCCAAAAATTAAAATATGGTCCTAAATGCATTTAAGGGTCATTCTCATATTAATGCCCGATATGGAAGCACCCTACTACGGCCCTCTCTCTGTCAGGGCCGTCCTGAGTGCTTTGTGGACTGTTTAAAATATTACGATGGATACTGATTGTTGTGCACCCGGTAACCCAAAAATTAAAATATGCTCCAAAATGCATTTACCGGTCATTCTGATATTAATGCCCGCTATGGGAACACAGGATGGCCCTGGCAGTGATAGTTGTTCCTTTCCATCACTCGTTGTGTTGATTTCATCATGTCCATTTGGTGATGTCTTTTCACATACAATCATATTGCAAGTGCACGTGCATTTTGCAATATGGTTCAATGGGCATTTACCATATGAAATTTGACATGCTCAAAAATCATGCAGAAATGCAAAATTGACTGGCCAGATGAACTCGGGATGGCCTGGCAGTGATAGTTGCTCCTTTCCATCGCTCGTTGTGTTGACTTCATCCTGTCCATTTTGTGATGTCTTTTCACATACAA
>NW_024603070.1:0-1097 GCF_018296145.1 Oncorhynchus tshawytscha | reverse complement strand
CAGTACTGAGAGGAAGCCCAGTACTGAGATGAAGCTCAGGCAGGTAGTTATCCGCAGATCCTGGCTGGCTGGCGGATCTGGAAGAGTCTGGTTGACTGGCAGATCTGGAAGAGTCTGGTTGACTGGCAGATCTGGAAGATCATGGCTGACTGGCAGATCTAGCTGCTCTGGCTGCTCCATGCAGACTGACAGCTCTGGCTGCTCCATGTAGATTGGCAACTCTGGCTGCTCCATGCAGATTGGCAACTCTGGCTGCTCCATGCAGATTGACAACTCTGGCTTCTCCATGCAGACTGGCAGCTCTGGCTGCTCCATGCAGACTGACAGCTCTGGCTGCTCCATGCAGACTGGTAGCTTTGTGCAGACTGACAGCTCTGGCTGCTCCATGCAAACTGGCAGCTCAGGCTGTTCCATGCAGACTGACAGCTCAGGCTGCTCCATGCAGACTGACAGCTCAGGCTGCTCCATGCAGACTGGCAGCTCTGGCTGCTCCATGCAGACTGACAGCTCAGGCTGCTCCATGCAGGCTGACATCTCTGGCAGCTCCATGTAGACTGGCATCTCTGGCTGCTCCATGCAGACTGGCAGCTCTGGCTGCTCTATGCAGACTGGCAGCTCCATGCAGACTGGCAGCTCCATGCAGACTGGCAGCTCTGGCAGCTCCATGCAGACTGGCATCTCTGGCTGCTCTATGCAGACTGGCAGCTCAGGCTGCTCCATGCAGACTGGCAGCTCTGGCTGCTCTATGCAGACTGGCAGCTCCATGCAGACTGGCAGCTCTATGCAGACTGGCAGCTCTGGCTGCTCTATGCAGACTGGCAGCTCTATGCAGACTGGCAGCTCTGGCTGCTCCATGCAACCTGGCAGCTCTGGCTGCTCCATGCAGACTGACAGCTCTGGCTGCTCCATATAGACTGGCAACTCTGGCTGCTCCATGCAGACTGGCAGCTCTGGCTGCGTTGAACAGGCAGGAGGCTCCGGCAGCGCTGTAGAGGAGGAAGGCTCTGGAAGCGCTGAACAGGCGGGAGACTCCGACAGCGCAGGAGAGGAGGAAAACGCTGGCTGCGCTGAACAGGCGGGAGGCTCTGACAGCGCTA
>NW_024603069.1:0-1095 GCF_018296145.1 Oncorhynchus tshawytscha | reverse complement strand
ACCTACATGGTACAGACTGCCTCCCATCATGGATCCTTCACAGAGGAGAAACACACCTGGCTTTAACCACTATATATATACACCTACATGGTGCAGACTGCCTCCCCATCATAGATCCTTCACAGAGGCTCACACCTGGCTAACCACTATATGCCACACCTACAGCATTTCAGACCTCCCATCATAGATCTACAGAGGAAAACACACCTGGCTTCAACCACTATGTTTATGCACCTCGCCGACAGGCTACCTCCCATCATGGATCCTTCTGGAGGAGAAACACACCTGGCTTTAACCACTATATACACCTACATGGTACAGACTACTCCCATCATAGATCCTTCACAGAGGAGAAACACACCTGGCTTTAACCACTATATATATACACATACATGGTACAGACTGCCCCTCACATCATAGATCCTTCATGAGAGAACACACCTGGCTTTAACCACTATATATATACACCTACATGGTACAGACTGCCTCACATCATAGATCCTTCACAGAGGAGAAAAACACACCTGGCTTTAACCACTATATATACACCTACATGGTACAGACTGCCTCCCATCATAGATCCTTCACAGAGGAGAAACACACCTGGCTTTAACCACTATATATATACACCTACATGGCACAGACTGCCTCCATCATATCCTTCACAGAGGAGAAACACACCTGGGCTTTAACCACTATATATACACCTACATGGTACAGACTGCCTCCATCATAGATCCTTCACAGAGGAGAAACACACCTGGCTTTAACCACATGAGTAGAGACTGCCTCCATCATAGATCACCTAGGAGAAACACACCCAGCTGGGTACCAGACTGCCTCCCATCATAGATCCTTCACAGAGGAGAAACACACCTGGCCATTTAACACACATGGTACAGACTGCCTCCATCATAGATCCTTCACAGAGGAGAAACACACCTGGCTTTATATACACCCCACATGGCTACAGACTGCCTCCATCATAGATCCTTCACAGAGGAGCAGCACCTTACTTTAACCATCATATATATACACCTACATGGTACAGACTGCCTCCATCAAACACACTGTAAAGTGTTACATTAACAGTAT
>NW_024603067.1:0-1091 GCF_018296145.1 Oncorhynchus tshawytscha | reverse complement strand
GTCCTGTGTCATGCCAACAGTAAAGCATCCTGAGACATTCATGTGTGGGGTTGCTTCTCAGCCAAGGGAGTGGGCTCACTCACAATTTTGCCCTAAGAACACAGCCATGAATAAAGAATGGTACCAACACATCCTCCGAGAGCAACTTCTCACAACCATCCAGGAACAGTTTGGTGACCTAACAATGCCTTTCCTAGCATTATGGCACCTTGCCATAAGGCAAAAGTGATAACCTGGCGGCTTTGGGAACAAAACATTAATATTTTGGGTCCATGGCCAGGAAACCAGCCCGTACGAATCCTATTGGAGAACTTGTGGTCAATCCTCAATAGGCGGGTGGACAAACAAAAACCCACAAATTCTGACAAACTCCAAGCATTGTTTATGCAAGAATGGGCTGCCATCAGTCAGGATGTGGCCCAGAAGTTAATTGACAGCATGTCAGGGCAGATTGCAGAGGTCTTGAAAAAGAAGGGTCAACACTGCAACACTGCAACACTCGTTGCATCAACTTCATGTCATTGTCAATAAAAGCCTTTGACACTTTTGAAATGGTTGTAATTATACTTCAGTGTTCCATAGTAACATCTGACAAAAATATTTAAAGACACTGAAGCAGCAAACTTTGTGTAAATTAATAGTTGTGTCATTCTCAAAACTTTTGGCCACGACTGTAGACCTTACAGTGAAATGCTTACTTACAAGCCCTTAACCAACAATGCAGTTTAAAGAAAATATCCCCTCCCCCCAAAAAAAGGTAAGAGATAAGAATAACAAATAATTAATGAACAGCAGTAAATAACAGTATCGGGGCTATATACAGGGGGTACCGGTACAGAATCAATTTGCGAGGGCACCAGTGTCTAGGTAATTGAGGTAATATGTACTGTACATGTAGGTAGAGTTATTAAACTATGCATAGATAATAACAGAGAGTAGCAGCAGCATAAAGAGGGTGGGGGAAATGCAAATAATGTGGGTAGCCATTTGATTAGATGTTCAGGAGTTTTATGGGTTGGGGGTAGAAGTTGTTTAGCACGAAGAGGACTGGCCACCCCTCATAGCCTGGTTCCTTTCTAGGTTTCTTCCTA
>NW_024603066.1:0-1090 GCF_018296145.1 Oncorhynchus tshawytscha | reverse complement strand
AATAATTCCCTGTAGTGTATCCATGTGTATCACATTGTTCTGATGGGACTCCTGTACAGGTGCACTGGTGGTGCAGATAATGACGCAAAGATAATGGAGCTCATTGGAGACTGTGATTGGTCAGAGGAAGGCCAGGGCGGGGTTTACCTACCTGCTGCTTCCTGGATTCTCCAAGGGCTCACCTTCCCCAGGACAGAGATCGCTGACTGGAGTGAAGCTGACTGCACATTAGACCACAGCGATGCCAGAGAGACAAGACACGCCTCTGGTAAGTAACTATGTTAGCGACTGTAAGTGGATCACATTTTATGGTTGACCAATCTCTCCAACGTGTCTGTTGATTTGTCATCATTTTTTTAATGTATTTTTTTCCATTTGAGTGTGCAGGCACTATTCTATATGTATGTCTGTGATAAAGTGTTCAGCTTTTAAGAATCACTTCCTCTGACATTTATTTGGTTCTTGGAAATATTATTTCACAACCTATTACAGAGATGGAAAATTGTAAATGTTTACAGTTTGAGATTTGTAGACATGTTGTAATCATATGATTCATGGTGTAATGTGGCTCTCGTCCAGTGGAATGTCACTACGGATATTATTTGTAGTATATAATCATAGAAATATAATCAAGTGCTATATTTCCTTTTTGAAAAAGGTCTTGAAATGCCACTTGGAATATTGTTCCTGTCAGTGGACCCACTCTGATGGTAAACACATCTTACCATGTGGCTTTCATTCCTGTTGGGGGGTTAAACAGTGATACTCAAATAGCTGTGGGACAAATTATGTTCACTGACTCAAGCGCGCGCCTCTATACCGAGGAGCGCGCGAGCCTCTATACCGAGGAGCGCGCTATACATGCCCTCTGAGGACAGTGAGCTGAAGGACACTGACAGAGACATTCTATGGGCGGAGCTTCACAGAGCAGTTAGGATCATACATGTCCTCTGAGGACAGTGACAGGAAGAATGGACCCCAGAATCAGTTTTGAGAAGCAGTGAAATACTAGTTTATGACTAACTTGTATTTTCTTATGAAAAGAGCACCTTTGTTCGACTATTTTCCCCTTAACAAATGTTCCCTTATG
>NW_024603065.1:0-1090 GCF_018296145.1 Oncorhynchus tshawytscha | reverse complement strand
TAGCTGATCTGTCATAATACAATAGAGACAGTACATCTAGCGGGTCTGTCATAATATTTTAGAGACAGTAGATCTACCTGGTCTGTCATAATATAATAGAGACAGTAGATCTAGCTGGTCTATCATAATATAATAGAGACAGTTGATCTAGCTGGTCTGTCATAATATAATAGAGACTGTAGATCTAGCTGGTATGTCATACAATAGAGACAGTAGATCTAGCTGGTCTGTCATAATATAATAGCGACAGTAGATCTACCTGGTCTGTCATAATATAATAGAGACAGTAGATCTAGCTGGTCTGTCATAATATAATAGAGACAGTAGATCTAGCTGGTCTGTCATAATATAGAGACAGTAGATCTAGCTGGTCTGTCATAATATAATAGAGACAGTAGATCTAGCTGGTCTGTCATAATATTTTAGAGACAGTAGATCTACCTGGTCTGTCATAATATAATAGAGACAGTAGATCTAGCTGGTCTGTCATAATATAATAGAGACAGTTGATCTAGCTGGTCTGTCATAATATAATAGAGACAGTAGATCTAGCTGGTCTGTCATAATATAATAGAGACAGTAGATCTAGCTGGTCTGTCATAATATAATAGCGACAGTAGATCTAGCTGGTCTGTCATAATATAATAGAGACAGTAGATCTAGCTGGTCTGTCATAATATAATAGAGACAGTAGATCTAGCTGGTCTGTCATAATATAATAGAGACAGTAGATCTAGCTGGTCTGTCATAATACAATAGAGACAGTAGATCTAGCTGGTCTGTCATAATACTTTAGAGACAGTAGATCTAGCTGGTCTGTCATAATACAATAGAGACAGTAGATCTAGCTGGTCTGTCATAATACAACAGACACAGTAGATCTAGCTGGTCTGTCATAATATAATAGAGACAGTAGATCTAGCTGGTCTGTCATACAAATAGAGACAGTAGATCTAGCTGGTCTGTCATAATATAATAGAGACAGTAGATCTACCTGGTCTGTCATAATATAATAGAGACAGTAGATCTAGCTGGTCTGTCATAATATAATAGAGACAGTAGATCTAGCTGGTCTGTCATAATATTTTAG
>NW_024603064.1:0-1089 GCF_018296145.1 Oncorhynchus tshawytscha | reverse complement strand
AGCTGGTCTGTCATAATATGTCATATTATTAAAAACAGTAGATCTAGCTGGTCTGTCATCTTATAATAGAGAAAGTAGATCTAGCTGGTCAGTCATATTATAATAGAGACAGTAGATCTAGCTGGTCTGTCATATTATAATAAAGAGACAGTTGATCTAGCTGGTCTGTCATCATATAATAGAGACAGTAGATCTAGCTGGTCTGTCATCTTATAGAGAAGTAGACAGTAGATAATATAATAGAGACAGCAGATAGCTGGTCTGTCATATTATAATAGAGACAGTTGATCTAGCTGGTCTGTTATCATATAATAGAGACAGTAGATCTAGCTGGTCTGTCATCTTATAATAGAGACAGTAGATCTAGCTGGTCTGTCATATTATAATAGAGACAGTAGATCTAGCTGGTCTGTCATATTATTAAAAACAGTAGATCTAGCTGGTCTGTCATCTTATAATAGAGAAAGTAGACTAGCTGGTGGAGTCATATTATAATAGAGACAGTAGATCTAGCTGGTCTGTCATCTTATAATAGAGACAGTTGATCTAGCTGGTCTGTCATCATATAATAGACAGTAGATCTGGCTGGTCTGTCATATTATAATAAAGACAGTAGATCTAGCTGGTCTGTCATCTTATAATAGAGACAGTAGATCTAGCTGGTCTGTCATATTATAATAGAGACAGTAGATCGAGCTGGTATGTCATAATATAATAGAGACAGTAGATCGAGCTGGTCTGTCATAATATAATAGAGACAGTAGATCTAGCTGGTCGGTCATATTATAATAGAGACAGTAGATCTAGCTGGTCTGTCAAAATACAATGGAGACATTAGATCTAGCTTGTCCGTCAGTTTATAAGAGAGACAGTAGATGTAGCTGGTCTGTTATAATATAACAGAGACAGTAGATCTAGCTGGTCTGTCATATTATAATAAAGACAGTAGATCTAGCTGGTCTGTCATAATATAATAGAGACAGTAGATCGAGCTGGTCTGTCAAAATACAATAGAGACAGTAGATCTAGCTGGTCTGTCAAAATAAAATAGAGACAGTAGATCTAGCTGGTCTGTCCTAATATAATAGA
>NW_024603063.1:0-1088 GCF_018296145.1 Oncorhynchus tshawytscha | reverse complement strand
AGGCCAGGCCAGGGCCAGGCCAGGCCAGGCCAGGCCAGGCCAGGCCAGGCCAGGCCAGGGCCAGGGCCAGGCCAGGCCAGGCCAGGCCAGGCCAGGCCAGGGCCAGGCCAGGCCAGGCCAGGGCCAGGCCAGGCCAGGCCAGGGCCAGGCCAGGGCCAGGCCAGGCCAGGCCAGGCCAGGGCCAGGCCAGGCCAGGCCAGGCCAGGCCAGGCCAGGCCAGGCCAGGCCAGGCCAGGCCAGGCCAGGCCAGGCCAGGCCAGGCCAGGCCAGGCCAGGCCAGGCCAGGGCCAGGCCAGGCCAGGCCAGGCCAGGCCAGGCCAGGGCCAGGCCAGGCCAGGCCAGGCCAGGCCAGGCCAGGCCAGGCCAGGCCAGGCCAGGCCAGGCCAGGTCAGGGCCAGGGGTCAGGCCAGGTCATGCCCGAAATATAATAGGCTGAAAATAGGCCGAAATAGGCCAGGCCAAATAGGCCAGGCTGAAAATAGGCCAGGGTCAGGCCAGGCCAGGCCAGGGGCTCAGGGGCCAGGGCCAGGCCAGGCCAGGCCAGGGCCAGGGCCAGGGGGCAGGCCAGGGCCAGGCCAGGTCAGGGGCCTCAGGCCAGGTCAGGTCAGGCTGAAAATAAAACAAAATAGAACAGGCCTGAAAATAAAATAGGCTCAGGCCAGGCCGAGGAAGGGCCAGGGCCAGGTCCAGGCCAGGGCCAGGCCAGGACTAAATAAAGATCAGGCTCAGGCCAGATCAGGTCAGGCCAGGCCAATCAGGCCAGGTCAGGGCCAGGTCAGGACTGGGGCCAAAAATAGGAGCCAGGCTCAGGACTGGGCCAGGCCAAAATAGGTCAGGCCAAATAGGCCAGGCCAGGGCCAGGCTCAGGGCCAGGCCAGGGCCAGGCCAGGCCAGGCCAGGCCAGGCCAGGTCAGGCCAGGCCAGGGATAAGGCCAGGCCAGGCCAGGCCAGGCCAGGCCAGGCCAGGCCAGGCCAGGCCAGGCCAGGCCAGGCCAGGCCAGGCCAGGCCAGGGCCAGGCCAGGCCAGGCCAGGCCAGGGCCAGGCCAGGGCCAGGCCAGGCCAGGCCAGGCCAGGCCAGGTCAGGCCA
>NW_024603062.1:0-1085 GCF_018296145.1 Oncorhynchus tshawytscha | reverse complement strand
TTAGATAGTTTAGATAGTTTAGATAGTATAGATAGTATAGATAGTTTAGATAGTTTAGATAGTATAGATAGTATAGATAGTTTAGATAGTTTAGATAGTTTAGATAGTATAGATAGTTTAGATAGTTAGATAGTATAGATAGTTTAGATAGTTTAGATAGTTTAGATAGTTTAGATAGTTTTGTCCTAAGATAGTTTAGATAGTTTAGATAGTTTAGATAGTTAAGCCTAAGATAGTATAGATAGTTTAGATAGTTTAGCCTAAGATAGTTTAGGTAGTTTAGATCGTTTAGATAGTTAAGCCTAAAATAGTATAGATACTTTAGATAGTATAGATAGTTTAGAAAGTTTAGCCTAAGATAGTTTAGGTAGTTTAGATAGTTTAGATAGTTTAGATAGTTTAGATAGTATAGATAGTTTAGATAGTTAAGCCTAAAATAGTATAGATAGTTTAGATAGTATAGATAGTTTAGAAAGTTTAGCCTAAGATAGTTTTAGATAGTATAAGATTTTAGATAGTTTAGATAGTTTTAGATTTGGCCTAAGATAGTTTTAGATAGTTTAGATAGTTTAGATAGTTTAGCCTAAGATAGTTTAGATAGTTTAGATAGTTTAGATAGTATAGATAGTTTAGATAGTTTAGATAGTTTAGATAGTTTAGATAGTTTAGATAGTATAGATAGTTTAGATAGTTTAGATAGTTTAGATAGTAGATAGTATAGATAGTTTAGATAGTTTAGATAGTTTAGATAGTTTAGATAGTTTAGATAGTTTAGATAGTTTAGATAGTTTAGATAGTTTAGATAGTTTAGATAGTTTAGATAGTTTAGATAGTATAGATAGTTTAGATAGTATAGATAGTTTAGATAGTTTAGATAGTTTAGATAGTTTAGATAGTTTAGATAGTATAGATAGTTTAGATAGTATAGATAGTTTAGATAGTATAGATAGTTTAGATAGTAGATAGTTTAGATAGTTTAGATAGATAGTTTAGATAGTTTAGATAGTTTAATTGCCTTTAGATAGTAGTTAGATAGTATAGAGTTTATAGTATAGATAGTTTTAGATAGTTTAGATAGTTTAGAT
>NW_024603061.1:0-1083 GCF_018296145.1 Oncorhynchus tshawytscha | reverse complement strand
TTAATGATTCAACATAACAGTGCAGAAGACCACAGCAGACACTTGAACCTCAGCACACTGGGTATGAACTGTACCACTACTCTCACTACATCACTACTGTCAGGTCAGGGGTCACACCAGAACAGCTCTCTCAGAAGCTGTTTACTCTGAATGAATATAGAGATTGGGAAACACACTAAATAGTTTCTATTGGATTAGTAAATAGTTTATTCATCATTCATGTATCATTACTCCCTGTTTGTTTTAGTTAGCTGGTTATTCAGATTGTTTATTAACGCTTTATAGTCTGTAATAATGATACATAAGATCATTCATAGATATTTAATGAGAACATCCTCTGTATTTATTAATGCTTATCATTTAATGAACTTATAGCTATTTACTAATCATTAGTATATGCATTAATGATTAAGCACAACAGTGCAGTAGACCACATCAGACACTTCAACCTCAACATACTGGTTTATGAACAGTACCACTACTCACTACCACTACTGTCACTACATCTCTGCTGCCAGGTCAGGGTCACACCAGAGCAGCTCTCTCAGATGCTGGCGTCAGAATAAATATAGAGATTGGTAACACTATGTAATAATTAATGTATAATGTTTATTTTGACTCCACATCATTAATGTCTCATTACTCCCACATTAGTTTTAGAAAGGTAGTTATTCATACATTGATAAACTTTTATAGTATGTAAAAATGATTTATATGATCTCTCATCAGATGTTTTAATAAATGAACGCATAAACCATTTACTAATCATTTGTAAAGTTGTATTGCAGTCTCTAATCTAAAGTGAAGACTATTCATATTTCTTAGTACTTTATAAATGTTTTGAACAGTGACCAGTGAAATTTATCACAAGAAGATGGACATGCTATTGGTAGACATTCCAGCAGTACCTGATGCTCCTTAAGGTCTCAAAACGACCAGAACAAATCAATGGTTAAACAATAAGCAAAACAACACAGAGAATGTTAAAGGAAATATATTGAACATTTTATTAGTAGTAGTGTGCTGAAGGAAGTAACGTGTTTGTCTGAAAATGACAGCATCCTTGTTGGCAGTGACTGATTT
>NW_024603060.1:0-1083 GCF_018296145.1 Oncorhynchus tshawytscha | reverse complement strand
TACTGTCTATATTAACCATGTATACTGTCTATATTAACCATTTGTATACTGTCTATATTAACCCTATACTGTATACTGTCTATATTAACCATGTATACTGTCTATATTAACCATGTATACTGTATACTGTCTATATTAACCATGTATACTGTCTATATTAACCATGTATACTGTCTATATTAACCATGTATACTGTATACTGTCTATATTAACCATGTATACTGTCTATATTAACCATGTATACTGTCTATATTAACCATGTATACTGTCTATATTAACCATGTATACTGTATACTGTCTATATTAACCATGTATACTGTCTATATTAACCATGTATACTGTCTATATTAACCATGTATACTGTATACTGTCTATATTAACCATGTATACTGTCTATATTAACCATGTATACTGTCTATATTAACCATGTATACTGTATACTGTCTATATTAACCATGTATACTGTCTATATTAACCATGTATACTGTCTATATTAACCATGTATACTGTATACTGTCTATATTAACCATGTATACTGTCTATATTAACCATGTATACTGTATACTGTCTATATTAACCATGTATACTGTATACTGTCTATATTAACCATGTATACTGTATACTGTCTATATTAACCATGTATACTGTCTATATTAACCATGTATACTGTCTATATTAACCATGTATACTGTCTATATTAACCATGTATACTGTCTATATTAACCATGTATACTGTCTATATTAACCATCTATACTGTATACTGTCTATATTAACCATGTATACTGTATACTGTCTATATTAACCATGTATACTGTATACTGTCTATATTAACCATGTATACTGTATACTGTCTATATTAACCATGTATACTGTCTATATTAACCATGTATACTGTCTATATTAACCATGTATACTGTATACTGTCTATATTAACCATGTATACTGTCTATATTAACCATGTATACTGTCTATATTAACCATGTATACTGTCTATATTAACCATGTATACTGTCTATATTAACCATGTATACTGTCTATATTAACCATGTATACTGTCTATATTGACCATCTATACTGTATAC
>NW_024603059.1:0-1083 GCF_018296145.1 Oncorhynchus tshawytscha | reverse complement strand
TTTTTATCCAGAGTGCAACAAACATGATTTAGAGCTTGTTTATGGAAAAGTGCTTATTTCTGTATTTCCATGTTGCAACTTGCTGAAAACAGTTCTGCAATGTTCATAACATCTCGAATAAACATAACAAAAACATTTTTTTTATCCAGAGTGCATCAAACATGATTTAGAGCTTGTTTATGGAAAAGTGCTTATTTCTGCATTTCAATGTTGCAACTTACTGAAAACAGTTTGCAGTGTTTTCATAACATCTCGAATAAACATAACAAAAACATTTTTTTTTATCCAGAGTGCATCAAACATGATTTAGAGCTTGTTTATGGAAAAGTGCTTATTTCTGTATTTCCATGTTGCAACTTACTGAAAACTAGTCTACAATGTTTTCATAACATCTCAAATAGACAGCAACAAAAACATTTTTTTTATCCAGAGTGCAACAAACATGATTTAGAGCTTGTTTATGGAAAAGTGCTTATTTCTGCATTTCAATGTTGCAACTTACTGAAAACAGTTTGCAGTGTTTTCAGTTCATCTCAAATAGACATAACAAAAAATTTTTTTATCCAGAGTGCAACAAACATGATTTAGAGCTTGTTTATGGAAAAGTGCTTATTTCTGCATTTCAATGTTGCAACTTACTGAAAACAGTTTGCAGTGTTTTCATAACATCTCGAATAAACATAACAAAAACATTTTTTTATCCAGAGTGCAACAAACATGATTTAGAGCTTGTTTATGGAAAAGTGCTTATTTCTGCATTTCAATGTTGCAACTTACTGAAAACAGTTTGCAGTGTTTTCATAACATCTCGAATAAACATAACAAAAACATTTTTTTTTATCCAGAGTGCATCAAACTTGATTTAGAGCTTGTTTATGGAAAAGTGCTTATTTCTGTATTTCCATGTTGCAACTTGCTGAAAACTATCTACAATGTTCAAGTTCATCTCAAATAGACACATAACAAAAACATTTTATCCAGAGTGCAACAAAAAACATGATTTAGAGCTTGTTTATGGAAAAGTGCTTATTTCTGTATTTCCATGTTGCAACTTGCTGAAAACTATCTACAATGTTCAAGTTC
>NW_024603058.1:0-1082 GCF_018296145.1 Oncorhynchus tshawytscha | reverse complement strand
CACATCAACCTGACCACATCAACCTGACCACATGTCACACCAACCTGACCGCATGTCACATCAACCTGACCATCATTCCTGACCATCAGACCACATGTCACATCGGCCTGATACACATCAACCCTGACCACATGTCACATCAACCTGACCAAATGTCACATCAACCTGATACATGTCACATCAACCTGACCACATGTCACATCAACCTGACCACATGTCACATCAACCTGACCACATGACCACATCAACCTGACCACATGACCACATCACCCTGACCACATCACCCTGACCACATCACCCTGACCACATCAACACGATCACATCAACCCGACCACATCAACCCGACCACATGTCACATTAACCTGACCACATCAACCTGAACACATTAACCTGACCACATCAACCTGACCACATCAACCTGACCACATGTCACACCAACCTGACCGCATGTCACATCAACCTGACCACATCATTCTGACCACATCAGCCTGACCACATCAGCCCTGACCACATCAGCCTGACCACATCCAGCCTGACCACATCAACCTGACCACATTAACCTGACCATCATCATCACCTGACCACATGTCACTGGCCTGACCGCATCAACCTGGCCACATCAAGCCTGACCATGTCACACCAACCTGACCGCATGTCACATCAGCCTGACCACTTGTCCATCAACACAGCCACATCAGCCTGGCCATGTCACATCAGCCTGACCACATGTCACACCAACTGACCGCATCAACCTGACCATCCAGCCTGACCCGCATGTCACACCAGCCTGACCGCATGTCACATCAACCTGACCACATGTCACATCAACCTCGACCACATGTCACATCAACCTGACCACATGTCACATCAACCTGACCACATGTCACATCAACCTGACCACATGTCACATCAACCTGACCACATGTCACATCAACCTGACCACATGTCACATCAACCTGACCACATGTCACATCAACCTGACCACATGTCACATCAACCTGACCACATGACCACATCAACCTGACCACATGACCACATCACCCTGACCACATCACCCTGACCACATCACCCTGGCCATCATC
>NW_024603057.1:0-1081 GCF_018296145.1 Oncorhynchus tshawytscha | reverse complement strand
GCTCCACTCCTGAATCCTTCAGGTCATTGTTACTCAGGTCCAGCTCTCTCAGGTGTGAGGGGTTTGAACTGAGAACTGAGGCCAACACTTTACAGGATGTGTTTCTGAGTTTACAGCCAGTGAGTCTGAAACACAGAGAAATACAATGACAGACAGGTTGTATTAAAATGTTACTCTTAGCTTTCACTGCTTACACTGTTAACCTGTCCACAAATAATGTGTTGGGTTTGACCTCAGAGCTGAGACCAGAGAAGCACATCCTTCCTCTGTGACTAGACAGCCTGACAAAGAGTCAAATCATATTAAAACCACACTGATATTCTTTGGTGGTGAAAATAGGGACAGTATATATTTTCAACATGTTCAGATATATCAGTGTCCTGAAACCTGACATATCTATACATTTATAAATGTATCATTATTATAAATGACACATTTTCCAAGTATTACTTGTAGATAGAAAGATGCATATTAACAAATATTATAGTAGACTGACCAGACCAGTTTAAAAATCAGTATCAGTCAGAAGACAGACGGTGAGGAATCAGATTTAGATTGTATTGAGTATACAGTCCACACCATATCTATTTAGACAGTGAGGTATCAGATTTAGATTGTATTGAGTATACAGTCCACACCATATCTATTTAGACAGTGAGGTATCAGATTTAGATTGTATTGAGTATACAGTCCACACCATATCTATTTAGACAGTGAGGTATCAGATTTAGATTGTATTGAGTATACAGTCCACACCATATCTATTTAGACAGTGAGGTATCAGATTTAGATTGTATTGAGTATACAGTCCACACCATATCTATTTTGACAGTGAAGCTGACATTTTAAATGTGACTCGATACTCCAACATTTTGGATTTGAGATCAAATGTTTCATTTGAGGTGACAGTTTATGTCACGCCCTGGTCGAAGTAATGTATGTTTGTCTTCATTTATTTGGTCAGGCCAGGTGTGACATGGGTTACATGTGGTGCGTTTTTGTCATGGGGTTTTTGTGGGGTGTCTAGCATAGTTTATGGCTGCCTGAGGCGGTTCTCAATCAGAGTCAGGTGATTATCGTT
>NW_024603056.1:0-1081 GCF_018296145.1 Oncorhynchus tshawytscha | reverse complement strand
GTGACTCACATCTCACAGTGTTACTGTCTCTTCCCCCATCATTCAGCATCTGGCTCCCGTGACTCACATCTCACAGTGTTACTGTCTCTTCCCCCATCATTCAGCGTCTGGCTCCCGTGACTCACATCTCACAGTGTTACTGTCTCTTCCCCCATCATTCAGCGTCTGGCTCCCGTGACTCACATCTCACAGTGTTACTGTCTCTTCCCCCATCATTCAGCGTCTGGCTCCCGTGACTCACATCTCACAGTGTTACTGTCTCTTCCCTCCGGTGACTCACATCTCACAGTGTTACTGTCTCTTCCCTCCGGTGACTCACATCTCACAGTGTTACTGTCTCTTCCCTCCCGGTGACTCACATCTCACAGTGTTACTGTCTCTTCCCTCCGGTGACTCACATCTCACAGTGTTACTGTCTCTTCCCTCCGGTGACTCACATCTCACAGTGTTACTGTCTCTTCCCTCCGGTGACTCACATCTCACAGTGTTACTGTCTCTCCCCTCCCGGTGACTCACATCTCACAGTGTTACTGTCTCTTCCCTCCGGTGACTCACATCTCACAGTGTTACTGTCTCTTCCCTCCCGGTGACTCACATCTCACAGTGTTACTGTCTCTTCCCTCCCGGTGACTCACATCTCACAGTGTTACTGTCTCTTCCCTCCCGGTGACTCACATCTCACGGTGTTTGCCTCTTCCCTCCGTGACTCCACATCTGGTGTTGCCATCTCTTCCCCTCCGGTGACTCACATCTCACAGTGTTGCTGTCTCTACCCATCGATCATCTTTGGTGTTGCTGTATAACTTATCGATGTTGACTCACCCATCTCACGATTATTCCTCCTCTTTTCCCTCCGTGACTCTGCAGTGTTGCTGTCTCTTCCCTCCGGTGACTCATCTCACAGTGTTACTGTCTGCTCCCTCCCGGTGACTCACATCTCAGTGTTACTGTCTCTTCCTCCAGTGACTCCACATCTCAGTGTTACTGTCTCTTCCCTCAGTGACTCACATCTCTGTCATTCTGTCTCTTCCTCCGGTGACTCACATCTCACAGTGTTACTGTCTCTTCCCTCCCGGTGACT
>NW_024603055.1:0-1081 GCF_018296145.1 Oncorhynchus tshawytscha | reverse complement strand
TACCCTTGCTCGGATTTCATCAACCTTGTTGTCAAGAGACTGGACATTGGCAAGAAGAATGCTAGGGAGTGGTGCACGATGTGCTGAGCTGACTACACTGACTGTGCTAGTGGCACTCCTGTTCCTCTTATAGAATATTAGCTCAAAAGTCATGTGGAACTCCTGCACCTACTGTAAATGTAAACAGTACCAGCAGCCAAAATAAATACCGGAACTTATTCCACTCCAAGTCGAGCACTGCTTGTGAGTTTCAGTTGGTATACAGTATGCTGTGATCGTGGACTTCAGGAAACAGCAGAGGGAGCACCCCCCTATCCACATCGACGGGACAGTAGTGGAGAGGGTCGTAAGTTTTAAGTTCCTCGGCGTATACATCACAGACAAACTGAATTGGTCCACCCACACGGACAGTGTTGTGAAGAAGGCGCAGCAGCGCCTCTTCAACCTCAGGAGGCTGAAGAAATTTGGCTTGTCACCAAAAGCACTCACAAACTTTTACAGATGCACAATCGAGAGCATCCTGTCGGGCTGTATCAACGCCTGATACCGCAACTGTTCCGCCCACAACCGTAAGGCTCTCCAGAGGGTAGTGAGGTCTGCACACCGGGGGCAAACTACCTGCCCCCCAGGACACCTACCCCACCCGATGTCACAGGAAGGCCATAAAGATCATCAAGAACAGCAACCACCCGAGCCACTGCCTGTTCACCCCGCTTTCATCAAGAAGGCAAGGTCAGTACAGGTGCATCAAAGCAGGGACTGAGAGACTGAAAAACAGCTTCTATCTCAAGGCCATCAGACTGTTAAACAGCCACCACTAACATTGAGTGGCTGCTGCACACATACTGACTCAACTCCAGCCACTTTAATAGTGGAAATTGATGTAAAAAATGTATCACTAGCCACTTTAAACAATGCCACTTAATATAATGTTTACATACCCTACATTACTCATCTCAAATGTATATACTGTACTCTATACCATCTACTGCATCTTGCCATCTTTATGTAATACATGTATCATTAGCCACTTTAAACTATGCCACTTTTATGTTTACATACCCTACATTACTCATCTCAT
>NW_024603054.1:0-1079 GCF_018296145.1 Oncorhynchus tshawytscha | reverse complement strand
TACTGTCTCTATTATATTATGACAGACCAGCTAGATCTACTGTCTCTATTATAATATGACAGACCAGCTAGATCTACTGTCTCTATTATAATATGACAGACCAGCTAGATCTAATGTCTCTGTTATATTATGAAAGACAGGCTAGATCTACTGTTTCTATTATAATATGACAAACCAGCTAGATCTACTGTCTCTATGTCTCTATTATATTATGACAGACAAGCTAGATCTACTGTCTCTATTATAATATGACAGACCAGCTAGATCTACTGTCTCTATTATAATATGACAGACCAGCTAGATCTACTGTCTCTTTTATAGTATGACAGACCAGCTAGATATACTGTCTCTATTATATTATGACAGACCAGCTAGATCTACTGTCTCTATTATATTATGAGAGACCAGCTAGATCTACTGTCTCTATTATATTATGAAAGACCAGCTAGATCTACTGTCTCTATTATATTATAACAGACCAGCTGATCTACTGGATCTATTATATTATGACTAGATCTACTGCCTCTATTACATTATGACAGACCAGCTAGATCTACTGTCTCTATTATGTTATGACAGACCAGCTAGATCTACTGCCTCTATTACATTATGACAGACCAGCTAGATCTACTGTCTCTATTATGTTATGACAGACCAGCTAGATCTACTGTCTCTATTATATTATGACAGACCAGCTAGATCTAATGTCTCTATTATATTATGACAGACCAGCTAGATCTACTGTCTCTATTATATTATGACAGACCAGCTAGGTCTAATAATACCACTGTTATATTATGACGAACCAGCTAGATCTACTGTCTCTATTATAATATGACAGACCAGCTAGATAATCTACTGGCATCTATTATAATATGACAGACCAGCTAGATCTACTGTACCAATATAATATGACAGACCAGCTGATCTACTGTGCTCACAATATATTATGACAGACCAGCTAGATCTACTGTCTCTATTATATTATGAGAGACCAGCTAGGTCTACTGTACCATAATGCGGCAAACCCAACTAGATCTACTGTCTCTAAGTCTCTATTATATTATGGTAGACACGCT
>NW_024603053.1:0-1078 GCF_018296145.1 Oncorhynchus tshawytscha | reverse complement strand
CATAATATAATAGAGACAGTAGATCTAGCTGGTCTGTCATAATATAATAGAGACAGTAGATCTAGCTGGTCTGTCATAATATAATAGAGACAGTAGATCTAGCTGGTCTGTCATAATATAATAGAGACAGTAGATCTAGCTGGTCTGTCATAATATAATAGAGACAATAGATCTAGCTGGTCTGTCATAATATATTAGAGACATTAGATCTAGCTGGTCTGTCATAATATAATAGAGACAGTAGATCTAGCTGGTCTGTCATAATATAATAGAGACAGTAGATCTAGCTGGTCTGTCATAATATAATAGAGACAGTAGATCTAGCTGGTCTGTCATAATATAATAGAGACAGTAGATCTAGCTGGTCTGTCATAATATAATAGAGTCAGTACATCTAGCCGGTCTGTCATAATATAATAGAGACAGTAGATTTAGCTGGTCTGTCATAATATAATAGACAGCAGATCTAGCTGGTCTGTCATAATATAATAGAGACAGTAGATCTAGCTAGTCTCATAATATAATAGAAACAGTAGATCTTGCTGGTCTGTCATAATATAATAAAGACAGTAGATCTAGCTGTTCTGTCTTAATATAACAGAGAAAGTAGATCCTAGCTGGTCTGTCATAATATATTAGAGTCATTAGATCTAGCTAGTCTTTCACAATATAATAGAGACAGTAGATCTAGCTGGTCTGTCATAATATATTAGAGTCATTAGATCTAGCTAGTCTTTCACAATATAATAGAGACAGTAGATCAAGCTGGTCTGTCATATTATAATAGAGACATTAGATCTAGCTGGTCTGTCATAATATAATAGAGACAGCAGATCTAGCTGGTCTGTCATGATATAATAGAGACAGGTGATCTAGCTAGTCTGTCATAATATAATAAAGACAGTAGATCTAGCTGGTCTGTCATAATATAATAGAGACAGTAGATCTAGCTGGTCTGTCATAATATGATAGAGACAGTATATCTAGCTGGTCTGTCATGATATAATAGAGACAATAGATCTAGCTGGTCTGTCATAATATATTAGAGACATTAGATCTAGCTGGTCTTTCATAATAT
>NW_024603052.1:0-1076 GCF_018296145.1 Oncorhynchus tshawytscha | reverse complement strand
ACACACACACACACACACACACACACACACACACACACACACACACACACACACACACAGTACAAACACACATATACACAGGACACACACACACACACTGGAAAAACTGACACACACACACACACTGGACACTGGACACACACACTGGAAGAACTGGACACACACACTCTGGATACACACACACATGCACACACACACCGGACACACACACACAGACACTGGACACACACACACACACACACACGCACACACACACACACATGCACACACACACAGTCAGCATATAAATTTGTCCTAACAATCATCATTCCCCAATCAGTCGCTAATCGGAAGACACCTGCTCCTTTTCTCAATCACATCCCCTTTCCCAGAAGACACACCTCCTCCTGTTTCCATTACCCAATCACATCCCCTTTCCCAGAAGACACACCTCCTCCTGTTTCCATTACCCAATCACATCCCCTTTGCCAGTCAGTTGTTTTCTCTGTGTCTCAATTCCCCTGTGTCTCACCTCCCCGTCTCACTCTCCCCGTGTCTCAATCTCCTCGTGTCTCACTCCCCCGTGTCTCAATCTCCCTCCCGTGTCCCACCTCCCTCGTGTCTCACCTCCTCCCCGTGTCTCACCTCCCCGTGTCTCAATCTCCCCGTGTCTCACCTCCGTGTCTCAACCTCTCCCCGTGTCTCAATCTCCCTGTGTCTCACCTCTCTGTGTCTCAATCTCCCTCAATCTCCCCTTGTCTCAATCTCCCTGTGTCTCAATCTCCCCGTGTCTCAATCTCCCTGTGTCTCAATCTCCCCGTGTCTCAATCTCTCTGTGTCTCAATCTCTCTATATTTCTCCCTCTCTTTTGGTTTTTGTCACATTTGTCCAGAATTAAGTGAGTATGTTGTGCTTCATGACTGTTTGTTTGATGGTGGGAAAAGGGGTACCAAGACAAGTCATTAAGGAATACTTTGTCTAAGAACTGGGCTGTATTTTTGGTTAGTTAGTTAATTGAAGTATGAATTGAACTGTATTGAAGTAGGCTCGTCTAGTTTAGGGGTGTTTTTGGATATTTATTTTGTTTCTTTAACACT
>NW_024603051.1:0-1075 GCF_018296145.1 Oncorhynchus tshawytscha | reverse complement strand
ACTATTGTTGGATTAGCAGTGTTTATATAGTACAGACACCTACACTATTGTTGGATTAGCAGTGTTTATATAGTACAGACACCTACACTATTGTTGGATTAGCAGTGTTTATATAGTACAGACACCTACACTATTGTTGGATTAGCAGTGTTTATATAGTACAGACACCTACACTATTGTTGGATTAGCAGTGTTTATATAGTACAGACACCTACACTATTGTTGGATTAGCAGTGTTTATATAGTACAGACACCTACACTATTGTTGGATTAGCAGTGTTTATATAGTACAGACACCTACACTATTGTTGGATTAGCAGTGTTTATATAGTACAGACACCTACACTATTGTTGGATTAACAGTGTTTATATAGTACAGACACCTACACTATTGTTGGATTAGCAGTGTTTATATAGTACAGACACCTACACTATTGTTGGATTAGCAGTGTTTATATAGTACAGACACCTACACTATTGTTGGATTAGCAGTGTTTATATAGTACAGACACCTACACTATTGTTGGATTAGCAGTGTTTATATATTACAGACACCTACACTATTGTTGGATTAGCAGTGTTTATATATTACAGACACCTACACTATTGTTGGATTAGCAGTGTTTATATAGTACAGACACCTACACTATTGTTGGATTAGCAGTGTTTATATAGTACAGACACCTACACTATTGTTGGATTAGCAGTGTTTATATATTACAGACACCTACACTATTGTTGGATTAGCAGTGTTTATATAGTACAGACACCTACACTATTGTTGGATTAGCAGTGTTTATATAGTACAGACACCTACACTATTGTTGGATTAGCAGTGTTTATATATTACAGACACCTACACTATTGTTGGATTAGCAGTGTTAATATAGTACAGACACCTACACTATTGTTGGATTAGCAGTGTTTATATAGTACAGACACCTACACTATTGTTGGATTAGCAGTGTTTATATATTACAGACACCTACACTATTGTTGGATTAGCAGTGTTAATACAGTACAGACACCTACACTATTGTTGGATTAACAGTGTTAATATAGTACAGACACCTAC
>NW_024603050.1:0-1075 GCF_018296145.1 Oncorhynchus tshawytscha | reverse complement strand
ATAGAGACAGTAGATCTAGCTGGTCTGTCATAATATAATAGAGACAGTAGATCTAGCTGGTCTGTCATAATATAATAGAGACAGTAGATCTAGCTGGTCTGTCATATTGTAATAGAGACAGTAGATCTAGCTGGTCTGTCATTGTACACTAGAGACAGTAGATCTAGCTGGTCTGTCATACTAAAATAGAGACAGTAGATCTAGCTGGTCTGTCATAGTACACTAGAGACAGTAGATCTAGCTGGTCTGTCATATTAAAATAGAGACAGTGGATCTAGCTGGTCTGTCATAATATAATAGAGACAGTAGATCTAGCTGGTCTGTCATATTATAATAGAGACAGTAGATCTAGCTGGTCTGTCATAATATAAATAGAGACAGTAGATCTAGCTGGTCTGTCATAATATAATAGAGACAGAAGATCTAGCTGGTCTGTCATAATATAACAGAGACAGTAGATCTAGCTGGTCTGCCATAATATGATAGAGATCTACAGAGACAGTAGATCTAGCTGGTCTGTCATAATATAATAGAGACAGTAGATCTAGCTGCTCTGTCAAATTATAATAGAGACAGTAGATCTAGCTGGTCTGTCATAATATAATAGAGACAGTAGATCTAGCTGGTCTGTCATAATATAATAGAGACACAGAGACAGTAGATCTAGCTGGTCTGTCATAATATAATAGAGACAGTAGATCTAGCTGCTCTTCAAATATAATAGAGACAGTAGATCTAGCTGGTCTGTCATAATATAATAGAGACAGTAGATCTAGCTGGTCTGTCATATTATAATAGAGACAGTAGATCTAGCTGGTCTGTCATAATATAATAGAGACAGTAGATATAGCTGGTCTGTCATAATACAATAGAGACAGAAGATCTAGCTGGTCTGTCATAATATAAAAAAGACAGTAGATCTAGCTGGTCTGTCATATTATAAATCGAGACAGTAGATCAGCTGGTCTGTCATAATATAATAGAGACAGTAGATATAGCTGGTCTGTCATAATATAATAGAGACAGTAGATCTAGCTGGTCTGTCATAATATCATAGGAACAGAAGATCTAGCTG
>NW_024603049.1:0-1074 GCF_018296145.1 Oncorhynchus tshawytscha | reverse complement strand
CATTGTGGGGCAGGCTTCATTTTGGGCCTTCTTTTTTTCAAGGTCGCTGCACTCAGAACGAGCTACGGTCAGCGGGGCGTCTCGTTAACTCGGCACAGTCTGGAGACTATGGTGATGCCATTTTTTGTGTTGATTTCAGAATGCCATTTTGGTGATGGTCCCTCTCCGTTTAAACACATTGCAAATGTACAAAAGTCAACTAGCAAGTCAGTGTCCATCAGTCAATTAGATGTCATTATGACACCAAACTGATATCAATTAACACCAAACCCACTTTTTCCTACTCATTTAGAAGCCAACTATCACATATTTCAGAGCAGGCCCAGAACTGAGTTATTTACAGAGGGTTTAGTGAGTGTGTGTTATTTCAGAAAATCATAGAAAATCACAGAAATCTCACAGAGCTCCGCAGCACACTTTAAAAAGATTCGTAAGAACACCCTGCAACTGGATCTGTAACCGTTGAAAAAAAAAACACCTATCCGTGAACATCACCAATCTGTCATTGTACGATTTCTCTTAAAATGACGATAGATAAATGAGCTGGACTCTTTTATTGACGGGAGAGCTCCTTGACCTTGACATGAAGTGGAAAAATAATTTCTCTATTTTCATTTTGGACCTTTAATCCCAGATAAATGGCCATAACTCAAAAAGCCGTTGAGGCCTGGACGCCATCTTGTTCGGGGCCAGCTTTGCCCATATACCAAACCTACGCTCACCGAGTTTCGGCAGTATTTTCCGTTTTCGAGATAAGGCCCCGTCGTGAATGGTGATGTTTTGTCCGATAGCAATATGATTGCTTATGCCCCCTGTGGGATATTCTGGGACAGTGGAAAAATGACCAAAATCTTATTATTTTTGTGAAACGGAAACCGAATGTCCGACAAAGTTCATTTGATGACTTCCTGGTAGGTCCCGGCCCTGCCGCTCATTAAGCCGTCCGTGAATTTTAAAAACGTTTTCGGACGTCTAGTAAGGGACCGTACATTTGCAATGTGGACTTTCTCACTAACCATACGGCAAATGCCGAAATGTTCCCTTAAGGTATGTCAATTTGATGGACTTTCTAAC
>NW_024603048.1:0-1073 GCF_018296145.1 Oncorhynchus tshawytscha | reverse complement strand
GTGGTAGTAGTGGTGTTAGGTGTCTAGTCTCCTTTATGGCTCTAATCTGATAATGGTAGTGGGTGGTAGATGTCTAGTCTACTTTATGGCTCTAATCTGATAGTGGTAGTGGCCTCTAATCTGGTGGTAGATGTCTAGTCTCCTTTATGGCTCTAATCTGATAATGGTAGTGGGGTGGTAGATGTCTAGTCTCCTTTATGGCTCTAATCTGATAATGGTAGTGGGGTGGTAGATGTCTAGTCTACTTGGCGGCTCTAATCTGATAGTGGTAGTGGGGTGGAATCTGATAATGGTAGTGGGGTGGTAGATGTCTAGTCTACTTTATGGCTCTAATCTGATAGTGGTAGTGGGGTGGTAGATGTCTAGTCTACTTTATGGCTCTAATCTGATAGTGGTAGTGGTGGTAGATGTCTAGTCTACTTTATGGCTCTAATCTGATAGTGGTAGTGGGGTGGTAGATGTCTAGTCTCCATTATGGCTCTAATCTGATAGTGGTAGTGGGGTGGTAGATGTCTAGTCTACTTTATGGCTCTAATCTGATAGTGGTAGTGGGTGGTAGATGTCTAGTCTACTTTATGGCTCTAATCTGATAGTGGTAGTGGGGTGGTAGATGTCTAGTCTAATATGATAGTGGTAGATCTCTTAGTCTCCTTTTATGGCTCTAATCTGATAGTGGTAGTGGGTGGTAGATGTCTAGTCTCCTTTGTGGCTCTAATCTGATAGTGGTAGTAGGGGTGGTAGATGTCTAGTCTCCTTTATGGCTCTAATCTGATAGTAGTGGTGTTAGGTCTAGATGTCTAGTCTCCTTTATGGCTCTAATCTGATAGTGGTAGTGGGGTGGTAGATGTCTAGTCTACTTTATGGCTCTAATCTGATAGTGGTAGTGGGGTGGTAGATGTCTAGTCTCCTTTATGTCTACTTTATGGGCTCTAATCTGATAGTGGTAGTGGGGTGGTAGATGTCTAGTCTACTTTATGGCTGTAATCTGATAGTGGTAGTGGTGGTAGATGTCAAGTCTACTTTATGGCTCAAATATGATAGTGGTAGATCTCTAGTCTCCATTATGGCTCTAA
>NW_024603047.1:0-1071 GCF_018296145.1 Oncorhynchus tshawytscha | reverse complement strand
TTGCTTACTTATTTCAAAGCAAGGGCACATATTTCAGCCTTGTGGGAATAAACGGACAAAGAGTTGACAAAAGCTTACAGCACCTGGTATTCCCAGGAAGTCTCCCATCCAAGTACTAACCAGGCCCGACCCTGCTTAGCTTCCGAGATCAGACGAGATCAGGCGTACTCAGGCCGGTGTGGTCGTAAGCGAGAAACTATCTCTTGGTGCACTATGTAAAGTGAAAGTGAGTCTGATTAACAGCTGTTGCATTTTCACCATTTAGATAAGCATCTTTGTGTCACTCAAAAGTGGAAGAAATTGCATATACTGCAGCCATAATTTGTAGCACAGATTGTTGGATGAAATACAAACTAAACTTGCTTACTTATTTCAAAGCAAGGGCACATATTTCAGCCTTGTGGGAAAAAACGGACAAAGAGTTGACAAAAAGCTTACAGCACCTGGTATTCCCAGGAAGTCTCCCATCCAAGTACTAACCAGGCCCGACCCTGCTTAGCTTCCAAGATCAGACGAGATCAGGCGTACTCAGGCCGGTGTGGTCGTAAGCGAGAAACTATCTCTTGGTGCACTATGTAAAGTGAAAGTGAGTCTGATTAACAGCTGTTGCATTTTCACCATTTAGATAAGCATCTTTGTGTCACTCAAAAAGTGGAAGAAATTGCATATACTGCAGCCATAATTTGTAGCACAGATTGTTGGATGAAATACAAACTAAACTTGCTTACTTATTTCAAAGCAAGGGCACATATTTCAGCCTTGTGGGAAAAAACGGACAAAGAGTTGAAATTCCACAAGGCAGTGACAAAAAGCTTACAGCACCTGGTATTCCCAGGAAGTCTCCCATCCAAGTACTAACCAGGCCCGACCCTGCTTAGCTTCCGAGATCAGACGAGA
Source organism: Oncorhynchus tshawytscha (assembly GCF_018296145.1). NCBI lineage: Eukaryota > Metazoa > Chordata > Actinopteri > Salmoniformes > Salmonidae > Oncorhynchus > Oncorhynchus tshawytscha. The sequence continues at coordinate 174 of NW_024603047.1, read as the reverse complement.
TCAGGCGTACTCAGGCCGGTGTGGTCGTAAGCGAGAAACTATCTCTTGGTGCACTATGTAAAGTGAAAGTGAGTCTGATTAACAGCTGTTGCATTTTCACCATTTAGATAAGCATCTTTGTGTCACTCAAAAGTGGAAGAAATTGCATATACTGCAGCCATAATTTGTAGCACA
>NW_024603046.1:0-1070 GCF_018296145.1 Oncorhynchus tshawytscha | reverse complement strand
TCAATTATACTAGAAATGCAATGAAAGGATTAGCAGAACAGACTGAAGCGACCAGCCTAATTGTAACGCACAATGAGTGAATGTGTGTGGAGTCAGGCGCAGAGAGCAAAGGATGCGGGAAAAACTTTAATGTCCAAAATCAAAATACCCAACACAGGCGTCACTATCAAAACAAATAGTACCCTTAGGTAAAATACCAGGACAGGGAAAAAAACAAACAAAACACTAACACCTCTCACAAATACAGAAGAACAAGCCCGCACAAACAGAAGCGGGCTAAACTAACTTAAATAACCCCACCCTAACAACCAAACAAGAGCAGGTGAAACCAATTAGGCAAAACCAAACGAACACAGAACAAAGGATCGGTGGCAGCTAGTAGACCGGCGACGACGACCGCCGAGCGCCACCTGAACCAGAAGGGGAGCCAACGTCGGTAATATTCGTGACACTAATAGGCAGAATAGAATCGTGTCGATATATTAAGAGCAGAAAAGGGTGGGGTTTGCTATTCGGGTCGATGTGCTGTACATTCATCCCTAATAATACAGCTCCGGATGGATCGGTGACCAAGGCCTTGGCTGGTTTACACACCCTAGCTCATAAATGTTATGATTATTGTGTTATGGGCTACCTTCACCTGTGTGACTGTGTTAGTTTTGTGCGGATGTGTTTTGATTCCGTGTGGGAAAGTTTTTCATTTCTAGGACTCTGGAGAAATCAATGACACTTCAGATGGTGAAATATGGACCCATTCTAAGCTCTGACCAGTGGAATGATGAATACAGGACCCCGGGTCCAGTGGAGGAATCCGGATCTTTTAATTATGAGGAGCCTATGTTGGACGAGACAATATTTGATGTTTAGGAGATTTAGGTTATTCATATTTCAATGTATGGACTGTTTTGAAATGACGATTGTAACGAAAATCCTGATAAGAAGTGTTATGATTCTGATGTAGGTTAATAAAACAGTCACGGGCGTTGATCGTGTGTACATGCGTATATTGGTTTGTCTTATTCCTAGGATATCATTGAAATTTCCTTTTCGTGTTTAATGATGGTATGAAT
>NW_024603045.1:0-1068 GCF_018296145.1 Oncorhynchus tshawytscha | reverse complement strand
GCTAAACAGAACACAGAGCACAGAACACCGAACACAGAGCACAGAGCACAGAACACAGAACACAGAACACAGAGCACAGAACACAGAACACAGAACACAGAGCACAGAGCACAGAACACAGAACACAGAACACAGAGCACAGAACACAGAACACAGAACACAGAACACAGAACACAGAACACAGAACACAGAACACAGAACACAGAACACAGAACACAGAACACAGAACACAGAGCACAGAACACAGAACACAGAACACAGAGCACAGAACACAGAACACAGAACACAGAACACAGAACACAGAACACAGAACACAGAACACAGAACACAGAACACAGAACACAGAACACAGAACATGACATAATATAGAACATTAATAGACAAGAACAGCTAAAGGACAGAACTACATACATTTTTAAAAGGGAACAGATAGCCAACATATCAATGCATACACGCAAACTATCGAGGTCCAATAGGGGAGAGGCGTTGTGCCGCGAGGTGTTGCATTATCTGTTCTTTGACACTAGGTTTCCTGTTAAATGAGCAATATGGGATGCAACGGAGTTCCATGCAATAATGGCTCTACATAATGCTGTACACTTTCTCGAATTTGTTCTGGAATTGGGGACTGTGAAAAGACCCCTGGTGGCATATCTGGTGGGGTAGGTTTGTGTGTAAGAGTTGTGTGTAATTTGACAATGCAAACAATTTGGGATTTTCAACAGGTTAAAGTTTCTGTTAAAAAGAAGAAGTGATGCCGTCAGTCTCTCCTCAACTCTGAGCCAAGAGAGACTGGCAGCATAGTATTTATATCAGCCCTCTGATTACAATGAAGAGCAAAACGTGCCGCTCGGTTCTGGGCCAGCTGCAGCTTAACTAGGTCTTTCCTTGCAGCACTGGACCACATGACATGACAATAATCAATATTAGACAAAACTAGAGGCTGCAGAACTTGGTTTTTGGATTGTGGTGTCAACAAAGCAAAGCATCTCTTTATTACGGACGGACCTCCCCATCTTTGCAATCTTTTACCCAGAAAGACTCACAGCTGTAATCACAGGTTCTACA
>NW_024603044.1:0-1066 GCF_018296145.1 Oncorhynchus tshawytscha | reverse complement strand
ATGGCACAGCTGGCGCTGCAGTACAGCTCCCTTAACCACTGCGCCACCCGGGAGGCCACTAAAGGATATTTCTTAACGTAACTCTTTATTAGCTAGCTATAACTGGCATGTTCACGTATCGCCAACCAGGATCAATCTGCCCATGACCTAACCATTTGGGTGGTCTTAACAATTGGTCCTTTGAAGCCGGGATCTAAAAATCCGTCCCTGCCATCTGGAGGTCGTACGCCGGAAAAATCGTGCACGTTTAAAAAAATTTTTTTTAAAAGACCTGGCTTCTGGATTGAGGTTAAAAACAGGCCGGTGTGTTAAAGGAATTTAATTCCTCCGTTTTAATACCCAATTAAATTAAACACTGTCGTCAATTCATAAGGATTTGTAAGACCCTTATTTTATAGGAATGGACAAAGCCCCGGTCTTAAAAGTCAAGTAACAGCCTTTAATCAAGAGAGTACTGAGTTCATACACATTTTACCACAGGTTATAAACTGAAAATGACGTCGTCGTTTTCTAAATGTTCCGTCTCTTCTTGACACTGGTAGAAAGGCCCTATAGCTCTCAAGCCTTCCCTCCTCGCCTAGAGCCAAGGTCAGTCAGTGTAGATAAGCATTCTAGACAGTTCATTCATTTGTACCAAGGAACAGACCGTCATTGTTCTAACTTTTGCCCACGTTCACACACACACACATTATTTTCAGTACTGGGATCAAGAATGAAAACTCATACATATACAGTAACATTTAGTATTCTGATTAGTACATGTATAGTAACATAATAGTATTCGGATTAGTCAGTCCTGATTGAAATGTATACATAATTAGTCATCATTGATAAAAATTCCCTTAACAATTACATACAGCCAGAAATAACTTTTGGATGTCAGAGCGGCGGTAACTCAACAGCATTACGACCAGGAATTTAATTTATTCCCGAGGCTGCTCCAAAACACAACTGGCGGGGAAGAGGTATTCAGAGTGGACTTCTAGTCCGAGTCAGGAGGCGTGCACACCATCCACCGCTTCCAAGTATATTATTCGCAAATGTTCAGTGTCTGGATAATAAAGTA
>NW_024603043.1:0-1065 GCF_018296145.1 Oncorhynchus tshawytscha | reverse complement strand
AGCTAGATCTACTGTCTCTATTATATTATGTCAGACCAGCTAGATCTACTGTCTCTATTATATTGTGATAGACCAGCAAGATATACTGTCTCTAATATTTTATGACAGACCAATAGATCTACTGTCTCTATTATTTTATGATAGACCAGTAAGATATGCTCTATTATATTGTGACTAGATCCAGCTCAATATACTGTCTCAGGTATGATATTATGACAGACCAGCTGATCTGCTGTCTCTATTATATTATGGCAGACCAGCTAGATCTACTGTCTCTAATATATTAGGACAGCCAAGCAAGATCTACTGTCTCTATTATATTATGTCAGACCAGCTAGATCTACTGTCTCTTATATTATGATAGACCCATGAATATACTGTCTCTATTATATTATGATATACTGTCTCTATTATATTATGTCAGACCAGCTAGATCTACTGTCTCTAATATATTATGACGAACCAGCTAGATCTACTGTCTCATATTATATTATGACAGACCAGCTGAATCTCCTGTCTCTATTATATGACAGAATAGCTAGATCTACTGTCTCTATTATATTATGACAGGCCAGCTAGATCTATCTCTAATACTTTGACAGACCCACGCTAGATCTACTGTCTCTATTATATTATGTCAGACCAGCTGAATCTACTGTCTCTATTTATATTATGATGAGCCAGCAAGATATAATGTCTCTATTATATTATGACAGACCAGCTAGATCTACTGTCTCTATTATATTATGATAGACCAGCTAGATCTACTGTTCTCTATTATAATATAATGACCAGCTAGATCTACTGTCTCTATTATATTATGACAGACCAGCTGATCTACTGCTCAATTATAATATAACAGACCAGCTAGATCTACTGTCTCCTATTATAATATAACAGACCAGCTAGATCTACTGTCTCTATTATATTATGACAGACCAGCTGGATCTACTGCCTCAATTATAATATAACAGACCAGCTAGATCTACTGTCTCTATTATAATATAACAGACCAGCTAGATCTACTGTCTCTATTATATTATGACAGACCAGCAGGATCTACTG
>NW_024603042.1:0-1065 GCF_018296145.1 Oncorhynchus tshawytscha | reverse complement strand
ACCCGATTGTCGCCTCTGACCTTCCCCTCAGTTAAATTACAATATTGGTGGTGACGTTTACAGGGAGTGTTACACTCCCGGGCGAAATGTCCAATTTTCTCTTTTTCTTTTGACTCACCTTATCCACTTTTCTCGACTTTATAACTCTCGTCTCCCGTTAGTTCCGACACCTCCTTTGAGGAACTTCTACCCAACTTTAATCCTTACCGTTACTTGTAGCTATGGTATTTAATCACTTACCTATGTGCGTGTTTCTATGAATCTGCTATTTACCGTTACTTAGTTACTTTTGTTGCTTTTCTGTCTGACTATGTGTGTGTCTCTTTAATGGTAATCAGTATGTATTCTCCTTCCTGGAAACCTCAACTATAGATGACTTTTGATTTGGACATTACATTTCACCCGTATACAATTATAAGCTCATTATAAACTATTGTTCCTTGGGACTTTCAACGTTAATATCTCATATCGCACTACTCTAGAATTGGCTTCCCTCTCCTCCCCTTAGATATTAATTTCTTTCAGTATTGAATAGGTTCAATCATTATGTTCGCCTGAGTTACCCTGCCTTCTCACCAAGCCTAATTTATTATTTAGGTATGTCTTTTGAATTAATGGTTATCCTATTTGTACAGAACGAACGTCCCATCTAACAATATGTACTATATCCCTTCTTAACACCCTTCTGGCTTGCAAAACCAGGAATTATTAAGTTTTAGTTTAGTTTTGGTAGTGCACCTTACCACGAGTCATTTCAGACTCGTTTCCTTCCTTCCTATCGATTTAGGTTAAAACACAAAGTAGAAACCCATTGTATTTGTTCAAAATATTCAAGCAACTATCATTGATTAAATCCAAACTCCTTTAGCACCTTCAGTCAAAAATATCTTAACTAATTCCTCCCAAATCCGAGAATAAAGACTATTTACCTTCGTCCTGTAGACTGGGAAAAGCAATGCCGGTTCGATTCCGTCACGTTCTCTGTCGACCTAAGATATATATATACCGGCCTGTTATTAAACCTCTGCTGGAGGCCAGGACTTTAAATAACCAGTCCAGCCTCGT
>NW_024603041.1:0-1064 GCF_018296145.1 Oncorhynchus tshawytscha | reverse complement strand
TTCATTTGTTATTAAGTACAGCTGTTTTCTTACTTTCCTTGATCTTTTCTCATCTCCAGAAGGTTTGCATTTGAGAGTGTTTATTAATAATTGTTATTTCATAGTTATTATTACTGCTTAGCAGCATGACTCCTGAGAGGCACTAAATGACTGTCAGAAGTGGGATTTGAACCCACGCCTCCATGGGGCAGACTGCGACAAGGCAGCTCACCTGTGACCTGTGGCTTGAATTTGGATGCGGCGACTTCGATTACACTGCAGACTATATTTTTGTTCTTCCCGCCAATACAATCCACTGACAATGACCGACGAGTTGTGTGTTCCGAGATGCTTTTTGTTATTTGCCTGTTTGTGGCCCGGCCCGCCTGTGAAATTGCGCGATTCTTGCAATTCTCTTTCAGCCTCTCATCAACTAGCTGTTTTTGCAGAATATTAAAAATACGATAGTTATTCACTACTCATATTAACTAGGTGTCATTTACATTATCTTAAGTCATTTATTTTTCAACTGGATTTTACAAAGGTGCATGACATGCAGGCGCTAAAAAGTTGTCAGGAGTGGGTTTCAAACCATGCCTATAGGGGAGTCTGCGACCTGAATGACTTAATGGTTATTTTCAATGCAATCGTGTTTTTTTCTATTTCTTTTAGGGTTTAACAAGGTTTCTCACCTATTACCTGTGGCTTGACGTTAGATGTGGCCAGTTCGATTACCCTGCAGACTTTAAGAGTGTCTTCAGAATATGGCCATTTTGACATGAATTTAAATATGCCTCAGATAGGACCAAAAAAGTGTCTGGAGCTATCCGTCAGGGTAAGAGTGACAACAGGTTTCCACATGTCAAAACGGGGGAAATCTTAGCAAATCGTGTTGTTGTATTGTTGAGTGTATCATGGGATCTCACCTGAAATCTGTGGCTTGACACAAACCTGTAACCTATGCTACTGTGGCCTATAGAGCTAGAAGGCTGGATAACCAGGTGTGTAAAGGTGTGAGGTGGGATAGATGGCCTGCAGTCCTATCCCCAAAGGGGCAACTAATCCCTATGTACTTGTGGAGATCT
>NW_024603040.1:0-1063 GCF_018296145.1 Oncorhynchus tshawytscha | reverse complement strand
TGTTGTTATTAAAGCCGCATACAGACATGGTCTCTTTTTTGTTTTCTTGAGTAAGGCAGCTCCAAAATGCAGGTGTTTCAGCCAGCTCAGTGCTTTCTGTGGAGGTGGCGCAAGCCCGCAGAAAATACGGAGCTTTGCGCCGTGATTGGCTCAGTGTCCTGTCATTCATGGAGACAAGACGTCACTGCCAAGTCTAAGGGTAGAACTTCATGTGATATCTGCAGTTGCTTTGATTGGACTGATCATGTCAACATCGTACTTTCAACATCTGAGCTAGTAGTCATCATCATGAATCAAGTCGACAATCTACTGGCAAATCCTTTTTTACAAAAAAAAAATTATTATAATTTTTTTTTTACCCAATTTCGTGGTGTCCAATGGTTTAGTAGCTACTATCTTGTCTCATCGCTACAATTCCCGTACGGGCTCGGGAGAGACGAAGGTTGAAAGTCATGCGTCCTCCGATACACAACCCAACCAAGCCACACTGCTTCTTAACACAGCGCCATCCAACCCGGAAGCCAGCCTCACCAATGTGCCGGAGGAAACACCGTGCACCTGGCAACCTTGGACTCCACAGGAGTCGCTGGTGCGCGATGAGACAAGGAAATCCCTACCGGCCAAGCCCTCCCTAACCTGGACGACTGATAAGAAGTTCAAACAGGTGCCATTAATACAGGTAACGAGTGGAGGACAGAGGAGCCTCTTAATGAAGAAGTTACAGGTCTGAGAGAGCCAGAAATCTTGCTTGTTTGTAGATGACCAAATACTTATTTTCCACCATAATTTGCAAATAAATTCATTAAAAATCCTGCAATGATTTTCTGGATTTTTTTTCTCATTTTGTCTGTCATAGTTGAAGTGTACCTATGATAAATTACAGGCCTCTCTCATCTTTTTAAGTGGGAGAACTTGCACAATTGGTGGCTGACTAAATACTTTTTTGCCCCACTGTATAATGCCCTGTATATGCTTCAAACTACAAATGTATGGATCTATAGTGGTAAAGACAATGGCATGATGGAAAATGCATGTCCAATGCTTATCTTTGTATTAGTATTAT
>NW_024603039.1:0-1063 GCF_018296145.1 Oncorhynchus tshawytscha | reverse complement strand
TCTTGTCTTGTGTTTGTCTTGTCTTGTGTTGTCTTGTCTTGTGTTTGTCTTGTCTTGTGTTGTCTTGTCTTGTCTTGTCTTGTCTTGTCTTGTCTTGTTTTGTCTTGTCTTGTCTTGTCTTGTCTTGTCTTGTCTTGTCTTGTCTTGTCTTGTCTTGTCTTGTCTTGTCTTGTCGTGTTTGTCTTGTCTTGTCGTGTTTGTCTTGTCTGTTTGTCTTGTCTTGTCTTGTTTGTCTTGTCTTGTCTTGTCTTGTTTGTCTTGTCTTGTCGTGTTTGTTTTGTCTTGTCTTGTTTGTCTTGTCTTGTGTTTGTCTTGTTTGTCTTGTCTTGTCTTGTTTGTCTTGTGTTTGTCTTGTCTTGTCTTGTTTGTCTTGTCTTGTGTTTGTCTTGTCTTGTGTTTGTCTTGTCTTGTGTTTGTCTTGTCGTGTGTTTGTCTTGTCTTGTGTTTGTCTTGTCGTGTGTTTGTCTTGTCTTGTGTTGTGTTTGTCTTGTCTTGTGTTTGTCTTGTTTTTGTCTTGTCTTGTGTTTGTCTTGTCTTGTGTTTGTCTTGTCTTGTTTGTCTTGTGTTTGTCTTGTCTTGTTTTGTCTTGTGTTTGTCTTGTCTTTTGTCTTGTCTTGTCTTGTGTTTGTCTTGTCTTGTCTTTTGTTTGTCTTGTGTTTGTCTTGTCTTGTCTTGTGTTGTCTTGTCTTGTCTTGTGTTGTCTTGTCTTTGTTTGTCTTGTCTTGTCTTGTGTTTGTCTTGTCTTGTCTTGTCTTGTCTTGTCTTGTCTTTGTCTTGTCTTGTGTTTTGTCTTGTCTTCTTGTGTTTGTCTTGTGTTTGTCTTGTCTTCTTGTCTTGTCTTGTCTTCTTGTCTTGTCTTGTCTTGTCTTGTTTGTCTTGTCTTGTGTTTGTCTTGTCTTTTGTCTTGTCTGTTTGTCTTCTTGTTTGTTTGTCTTGTCTTGTTTGTCTTGTCTTGTGTCTTGTCTTGTCTTGTGTCTTGTCTTGTTTGTCTTGTGTTTTGTCTTGTCTTGTCTTGTCTTGTCTTGTCTTTTGTCTTGTCTTGTCTTGTCTCTTGTGTCTTGTG
>NW_024603038.1:0-1062 GCF_018296145.1 Oncorhynchus tshawytscha | reverse complement strand
ATGTTGCAACCTGCTGAAAACTATCTACAATGTTCAGTTCATCTCAAATAGACAGCACAGCAAAAATTGGACATCCAGAGTGCAACAAACATGATTTAGAGCTTGTTTATGGAAAAGTGCTTATTTCTGTATTTCCATGTTGCAACCTGCTGAAAACTATCTGCAATGTTCAGTTCATCTCAAATAGACAGCACAGCAAAAATTGGACATCCAGAGTGCAACAAACATGAATTTAGAGCTTGTTTATGGAAAAGTGCTTATTTCTGTATTTCCATGTTGCAACTTGCTGAAAACTATCTGCAATGTTCAGTTCATCTCAAATAGACAGCACAGCAAAAATTGGACACCCAGAGTGCATCAAACATGATTTAGAGCTTGTTCATGGAAAGTGCTCATTTCTGTATTTCCATGTTGCAACTTGCTGAAAACTATCTACAATGTTCAGTTCATCTCAAATAAACAGCACAGCAAAAATTGGACATCCAGAGTGCAACAAACATGATTTAGAGCTTGTTTATGGAAAAGTGCTTATTTCTGTATTTCCATGTTGCAACTTGCTGAAAACTGTCTACAATGTTCATTTCATCTCAAATAGACAGCACAGCTAAAAGTGGACATCCAGAGTGCAACAAACATGATTTAGAGCTTGTTTATGGAAAAGTGCTTATTTCTGTATTTCCATGTTGCAACCTGCTGAAAACTATCTACAATGTTCAGTTCATCTCAAATAGACAGCACAGCAAAAATTGGACATCCAGAGTGCAACAAACATGATTTAGAGCTTGTTTATGGAAAAGTGCTTATTTCTGTATTTCCATGTTGCAACCTGCTGAAAACTATCTACAATGTTCAGTTCATCTCAAATAGACAGCACAGCTAAAATTGGACATCCAGAGTGCAACAAACATGATTTAGAGCTTGTTCATGGAAAGTGCTTATTTCTGCATTTCAATGTTGCAACTTACTGAAAACAGTTTGCAGTGTTTTCATAACATCTCGAATAAACATAACAAAAACATTTTTTTGTCCAGAGTGCGCCAAACTTGAATTAGAGCTTGTTTA
>NW_024603037.1:0-1060 GCF_018296145.1 Oncorhynchus tshawytscha | reverse complement strand
CAAATCAAATCATCAACGTATGCATGTGAGATGAACAATGTAGGTAAGTAACATTATATAAGGTAGCATTGTTTAAAGTGGCTAGTGATATATTTACATCATTTCCCCATCAATTCCCATGATTAAAGTGGCTGGAGTAGAGTCAGTGTCATTGACAGTGTGTTGGCAGTAGCCACTCAATGTTAGTGGTGGCTGTTTAACAGTCTGATGGCCTTGAGATAGAAGCTGCTTTTCAGTCTCTCGGTCCCAGCTTTGATGCACCTGTACTGACCTCGCCTTCTGGATGGCAGCGGGGTGAACAGGCAGTGGCTCGGGTGGTTGATGTCCTTGATGATCTTTATGGCCTTCCTGTAGCATCGGGTGGTGTAGGTGTCCTGGAGGGCAGGTAGTTTGCCCCCGGTGATGCGTTGTGCAGACCTCACTACCCTCTGGAGAGCCTTACGGTTGAGGGCGGTGCAGTTGCCATACCAGGCGGTGATACAGCCCGCCAGGATGCTCTCGATTGTGCATCTGTAGAAGTTTGTGAGTGCTTTTGGTGACAAGCCGAATTTCTTCAGCCTCCTGAGGCTGAAGAGGCGCTGCTCTCCACTACTGTTCCATCGATGTGGATGGGGGGGTGTTCCTCTGCTGTTTCCTGAAGTCGGGGGTTGGGGGAGTTTGGAAGGAATTTGGGGGATTGGGAGGGTCTATTAGAAGTTAGTAGGACTCTTTTATTTTCTCAGAAGTACTGAGTTAGGTAGGAGGATTTAGAGTGGTGTAAACCGTGATTGAATACACTCCAGAACAGTAGGTGGCGCCATGCACCTTTAACGTTGGTTTGAGGACCTCCATTATATCACAGAAGAAGAAGTTGGTCTGTGAGGGTTTTGTTGTTCCTGAGGAGGGCTACTATTCTTTTCTCTTTTGGTTTTCAAGTATTTTCAGAATGTATTAAAGCCAAAGCTAAAGCTTCCCTAAACAATTCAATATATCAGTCAATATATTTTCTCTGTGATTTATTTTCTCCGTCAACCGTTCCATCGCATCTTAACCGTCTTACCGGGCGGGCACTAGGACCCGG
>NW_024603036.1:0-1060 GCF_018296145.1 Oncorhynchus tshawytscha | reverse complement strand
ATAGTGTATGTATATCTATATAGGTGTGTATATGTGTGTATGTCCATATAGGTGTGTGTGGCTGCATATCCAGGGTATGTAGGTCCATATAGGTGTGTATGCATATCCGTGTGTACAGTATTATCCATATAGGTGTGTACATGCATATCTACATAGGTGTGTATTGCTGCATATCCATAGGTGCATATGCATATCCATATAGGTGTGTATGCATATCCATAGGTGTGTGCATGTATTATCCATATAGGTGTGTGTATGCATATCCATATAGGTGTATATGCATATCCATATAGGTGTGCATGCATATCCATCCATCCATCCACATCCATGCAAGTATGCATATCCATATACAGGTGTATAGGTGTGCATGCATATCCATACAGGCAGTGCATGCATATCCATCCATAGGTGTGTATCCATGCATATCCATATAGGTGTGTGTATGTATATCCATAGGTGTGTACGTATGCATGCATCCATGTGTGCATGCATATCCATACAGGTGTATGCATATCCATAGGTGTGTATGCATATCCAGGTGTATATTGGCATATCCATATAGGTGTGTGTGCATGTCCATCCATATCCAGGTGTGTGTATGCATATCCATATAGGTGTATGTATATCCATATAGGTGTGTATATGCATCCATATAGTGTGTGCATGTATATCCATATAGGTGTGTGACATCCATGTGCATGCATCCATAGGTGTGTGTATGCATATCCATAGGTGCATGCATATCCGTGTGTACACATCCATAGGTGTGTGCATGCATATCCATAGGGGTGCATACCATGCATATCCATCCATAGGTGTGCATGCATATCCATATCCAGGTGTATGTATATCCAGGTACATATCCATAGGTGTGTATGCATATCCATAGGTGTGTGTATGTATATCCAGGTGTGTATGTACATATCCAGGTGTGTGTATATCCATATAGGTGTGTATGTATATCCATAGGTGTGCATGTATATCCATATAGGTGTGTGTATGTATATCCATATAGGTGTGTGTATGCATATTCATATAGGTGTGTGTATGTATATCCATA
>NW_024603035.1:0-1060 GCF_018296145.1 Oncorhynchus tshawytscha | reverse complement strand
CAAGAATCGGAATGCATGATTTGTCACCTAGAATTGAAAACATGTGAATAAAACCGTAAATACACAAATAATTGCCACACAAAAAAATGTCTGATAGTGATTTATTGATACAAGTTGCGCGTGCCAGCAGTCAACCACATAACCTCTCACTCTGCGCCATTCAGTGTTGTTGTTTATGTATGTAGCTAGTGAGCTAAGCTGTAGCATTAGCAATGTCTTTCAAAAGGAGACAACTCACAAATGTGGAAATTCTGGAGATTTTTTAAAAATTCTGACATCGAGTCTGAGTGTGAAAGTCAGGAATCAGATTCTGACAGTGACAGTGAGGAGCTGCCCCCAACCTTGTAGCCATTGAGAGCCATGAATCTGAATTTCCCTTGTCCACTGATGAAGTACCAGTTCCCTTTGAAGATGCTGCTGTTTGCTTTGACGAGTCCCAGTCTGGAGTGCAATGCCCCTTGCCATTTCCAACTGAGGCAGAGTGCTTCAAGTTGTTTCTGACAGAGGAGCTGGTGGGAAACATAGTAGAGACCAATCGCTATGCCTTGGAGCTACAGGAGAAGAGAGAGCCAGGAGTGAGGGGGAAACTCGCTAAACGGGTGACAACCACAATTAGTGAAATGTATACCTTCCTGGTGACAGTCCTCATGGGGATAGTAAAGAAGAACTCTCTTGGGGAATACTGGAGCACAGATCCTGTATTTGCAACTCCTTCTTTGCCACCCTCTTTTCCCAAGACCGCTTCCTAGTTCTGCTGCCATGCCTGCATTTCGTAAACAATGCTACTGCCATCCTAAGTGACCCGTTATACAAAAATAAGAAATGTTCTCATCAGCCTAACATCAGCATTTGGTCGGGTCTTTGTGCCATACAAGGACCTTTTTTATTTTTTATTTTTTATTTCACCTTTATTTAACCAGGTAGGCCAGTTGAGAACAAGTTCTCATTTGCAACTGCGACCTGGCCAAGATAAAGCATAGCAGTGTGAGCAGACAACACAGAGTTACACATGGAATAAACAATTAACAAGTCAATAACACAGTAGAAAACAAAGGGGGGA
>NW_024603034.1:0-1059 GCF_018296145.1 Oncorhynchus tshawytscha | reverse complement strand
GGAGATGTATTATCACTTGTGAATGATGTATTATCACCTGTGGGAGATGTATTATCACTTGTGAATGATGTATTATCACCTGTGGGAGATGTATTATCACTTGTGAATGATGTATTATCACCTGTGGGAGATGTATTATCACTTGTGAATGATGTATTATCACTTGTGAATGATGTATTATCACTTGTGAATGATGTATTATCACTTGTGAATGATGTATTATCACTTGTGGGAGATGTATTATCACTTGTGAATGATGTATTATCACCTGTGGGAGATGTATTATCACTTGTGAATGATGTATTATCACTTGTGGGAGATGTATTATCACTTGTGAATGATGTATTATCACCTGTGGGAGATGTATTATCACTTGTGAATGATGTATTATCACTTGTGGGAGATGTATTATCACTTGTGAATGATGTATTATCACCTGTGGGAGATGTATTATCACTTGTGAATGATGTATTATCACCTGTGGGAGATGTATTATCACTTGTGAATGATGATTATCACCTGTAGATTATCACTTGTGAATGATGTATTATCACTTGTGAATGATGTATTATCACTTGTGAATGTATTATCACTTGTGAATTATCACTTGTGAATGATGATGTATTATCACCTGTGGGAGATGTATTATCACTTGTGAATGATGTATTATCACTTGTGAATGATGTATTATCACTTGTGATTATCACTTGTGAATGATGTATTATCACCTGTGGGAGATGTATTATCACTTGTGAATGATGAATCACCTGATGTGAATGATGTATTATCACCTGTGGGAGATGTATTATCACTTGTGAATGATGTATCACTTGTGAATGAATGAATGATGTATTATCACCTGTGTGAGATGTATTATCACTTGTGAATGATGTATTATCACTTGTGGGATGATGTATTATCACCTGTGATTATTATCACTTATAGGAATGTATTATCACTTGTGAATGATGTATTATCACCTGTGAATGATGTATTATCACTTGTGAATGATGTATTATCACTTGTGAATGATGTATTATCACTTGTGAATGATGTATT
>NW_024603033.1:0-1058 GCF_018296145.1 Oncorhynchus tshawytscha | reverse complement strand
TGATGGAATAAGAGAGGTGAGAGACATGCTGGAATAAGAGAGGTGAGAGACATGATGGAATAAGAGAGGTGAGAGACATGATGGAATAAGAGAGGTGAGAGACATGATGGAATAAGAGAGGTGAGAGACATGATGGAATAAGAGAGGTGAGAGACATGATGGAATAAGAGAGGTGAGAGACATGATGGAGGCTAGAACGTTGGACTAGTAACCAAAAGGTTGCAAGATTGAATACTCGAGCTGACAAGTCAAAAATCTGTTGTTCTGCCCCTGAACAAGGCAGTTAACCCACTGGGCCCACATTGAAATAAGACTTTGTTTTCAACAGACTTGCCTAGTTAAATAAAGGTAATATAAAAAAATAAGAGGTCAGAGACTTGATGTAATAAGAGGTCAGAGAGACATGATGTAATAAGAGGTCAGAGAGACATGATGTAATAAGAGGTCAGAGACATGATGTAATAAGAGAGGTGAGAGACATGATGGAATAAGAGAGGTGAGAGACATGATGTAATAAGAGGTCAGAGAGACATGATGTAATAAGAGGTCAGAGACATGATGTAATAAGAGGTCAGAGACATGATGTAATAAGAGGTCAGAGGAGCATGATATAATAAGAGGTCAGAGGTCATGATGTATAAAAGTCAGAAAGTGTGATGTAAGAAGAGGTCAGAGAGACATGATGTAATAAGAGGTGAACATGATGTAATAGAGGTCAGAGGAACAGTGTAATAAGAGGTCAGAGAGACATGATGTAATAAGAGGTGAGAAACATGATGTAATAAGAGGTCAGAGACATGATGTAATAAGAGGTCAGAGACATGATGTAATAAGAGGTCAGAGAGATATGATGTAATAAGAGGTCAGAGAGACATGATGTAATAAGAGGTCAGAGAGACATGATGTAATAAGAGGTGAGAAACATGATGTAATAAGAGGTCAGAGACATGATGTAATAAGAGGTCAGAGACATGATGTTCTCCTCAAGTAAAAGTTGGACTGCATTTTTGCCATTCCTCAAAAACCCTATAAAATAAAACTTATTCCTGATTTCTTGC
>NW_024603031.1:0-1057 GCF_018296145.1 Oncorhynchus tshawytscha | reverse complement strand
ATAATAGAGACAGTCGATATAGCTGGTCTGTCATATTATAATAGAGACAGTAGATCTAGCTGGTCTGTCATAATATAATAGAGACAGTAGATCTAGCTGGTCTGTCATATTATAAAAGAGACAGTAGATCTAGCTGGTCTGTAATAATATAATAGAGACAGTAGATATAGCTGGTCTGTCATATTATAATAGAGACAGTAGATCTAGCTGGTCTGTCATATTATAATAGCGACAGTAGATCTAGCTGGTCTGTCATAATATAATAGAGACAGTAGATCTAGCTGGTCTGTCATGTTATAAAAGAGACAGTAGATCTAGCTGGTCTGTAATAACATAAAAGAGACACGAGATATAGCTGGTCTGTCATATTTTAATAGAGACAGTAGATATAGCTGGTCTGTCATATTATAATAGAGACAGGAGATCTAGCTGGTCTGTCATAATATAATAGAGACAGTAGATCTAGCTGGTCTGTCATATTATAAAAGAGACAGTAGATCTAGCTGGTCTGTAATAACATAATAGAGACAGTAGATATAGCTGGTCTGTAATATTATAATAGAGACAGTAGATCTAGCTGGTCTGTAATAACATAGAGACAGTAGATATAGCTGGTCTGTCATATTATAAAAGAGACAGTAGATCTAGCTGGTCTGTAATAATATAATAGAGACAGTAGATCTAGCTGGTCTGTCATAATATAAAAGAGACAGTAGATCTAGCTGGTCTGTCATAATATAATAGAGACAGTAGATCTAGCTGGTCTGTCATGTTATAAAAGAGACAGTAGATCTAGCTGGTCTGTAATAACATAAAAGAGACAGTGGTCTGTCATATTTTAATAGAGACAGTAGATATAGCTGGTCTGTCATATAGCTGGTCTGTCATAATATAATAGAGACAGTAGATCTAGCTGGTCTGTCATATTATAAAAGAGACAGTAGATCTAGCTGGTCTGTAATAACATAATAGAGACAGTAGATATAGCTGGTCTGTAATATTATAATAGAGACAGTAGATCTAGCTGGTCTGTAATAACATAGAGACAGTAGATATA
>NW_024603030.1:0-1057 GCF_018296145.1 Oncorhynchus tshawytscha | reverse complement strand
GAGCTTGTTTATGGAAAGTGCTTATTTCTGCATTTCAATGTTGCATCTTACTGAAAACAGTTTACAGTGTTTTCATAACATCTCGAATAAACATAACATAAACATTTTTTTTTTATCCAGAGTGCATCAAACATGATTTTGAGCTTGTTTATGGAAAAGTGCTTAATTCTGTATTTCCATGTTGCAACTTGCTGATTGGACATCCAGAGTGCAACAAACATGATTTAGAGCTTGTTTATGGAAAAGTGCTTATTTCTGTATTTCCATGTTGCAACTTGTGAAAACTATCTACAATGTTCATTCATCTCAAATAGACAGCACAGCAAAAATTGGACATCAGAGTGCATCAAACATGATTTAGAGCTTGTTTATGGAAAGTGCTTATTTCTGCATTTCAATGTTGCATCTTACTGAAAACAGTTTACAGTGTTTTCATAACATCTCGAATAAACATAACATAAACATTTTTTTTTTTTCCAGAGTGCATCAAACATGATTTAGAGCTTGTTTATGGAAAAGTGCTTAATTCTGTATTTTCATGTTGCAACTTGCTGAAAACTGTCCACAATGTTCATTTCATCTCAAATAGACAGCACAAGCCAAAATTGGACATCAGAGTGCAACAAACATGATTTAGAGCTTGTTTATGGAAAAGTGCTTATTTCTGTATTTCCATGTTGCAACTTGCTGAAAACTATCTAACAATGTTCAGTTCATCTCAAATAGACAGCACAGCAAAATTGGACATCCAGAGTGCATCAAACATGATTTAGAGCTTGTTTATGGAAAGTGCTTATTTCTGCATTTCAATGTTGCATCTTACTGAAAACAGTTTACAGTGTTTTCATAACATCTCGAATAAACATAACATAATTTTTTTATCCAGAGTGCATCAAACATGATTTTGAGCTTGTTTATGGAAAAGTGCTTAATTCTGTATTTCCATGTTGCAACTTGCTGAAAACTATCTACAATGTTCAGTTCATCTCAAATAGACAGCACAGCAAAAATTGGACATCCAGAGTGCATCAAACATGATTTAGAGCTTGTTTATGGA
>NW_024603029.1:0-1055 GCF_018296145.1 Oncorhynchus tshawytscha | reverse complement strand
GGTGGTGATGAGCCTATCATATTTAGGGTGGTTATGAGTCATCTATCAGTGTATTAGGGGTGGTGATGAGTCTATCAGCATCCATATCTTATCAGTGTATTAGGGGGTGGTGATGAGTCCTATATTAGGGTGGTGATGAGTCTATCAGTATATTAGGGGTGGGTGATGAGTCAATCAGCATATTAGGGGTAGTGATGAGTCCATCAATATATTAGGGTGTTGATGAGTCTATCTATCAGAATATTAGGGGTGGTGATGAGTCTATCAGTATATTAGGGGGTGGTGATGAGTCTATCAGTATATTAGGGGTGGTGATGAGTCTATATATCAGTGTATTAGGGGTGGTGATTAGTCTATATATCAGTGTATTAGGGGTGGTGATGAGTCCATCAGTATATTAGGGGGTGGTGATGAGTCCATCAGTATATTAGGTGGTGATGAGTCTATCTCCAGTGTATTAGGGGTGGTGATGAGTCTATCTATCAGTGTATTAGGGGTGGTGAGGAGCCTATCAGAATATTAGAGGGTGGTGATGTGTCTATCAGTATATTAGGGGTGGTGATGAGTCTATCAGTATATTAGAGGGTGGTGATGAGTCCATCAGCATATTAGGGGTGGTGATGAGTATATCAGTATATTAGGGGGTGGTGATGAGCCTATCAGTATATTAGGGGTGGTGATGAATCGATCCATCAGTGTATTAGGGGTGGTGATGAGTCTATCATCAGTGTATTAGGGGTGGTGATGAGTCCATCAGTATATTAGGGGTGGTGATAAGTCTATCAGTATATTAGAGGGTGGTGATGAGCCTATCAGTATATAGGGGTGGTGATGAGTCCATCAGTATATTAGAGGGTGGTGATGAGCCCATCAGTATATTAGGGTGGTTATGAGTCCATATATCAGTGTATTAGGGGTGGTGATTATCCATATATCAGTGTATTAGGGTGGTGATGAGCCTATCAGCATATTAGGGGTGGTGATGAGTCAATCAGTATATTAGGGGTGGTGATGAGTCTATCTCAGTGTATTAGGGGTGGTGATGAGTCTATCAG
>NW_024603028.1:0-1055 GCF_018296145.1 Oncorhynchus tshawytscha | reverse complement strand
GTCATTATATTACCCTGGTCTACCATCTACTGTCATTCTATTACTCTGGTCTACCATCTACTGTCATTATATTACCCTGTTCTACCATCCCCTGTTATTATATTACCCTGGTCTCTACTGTCATTATATTTCCCTGGTCTACCATCTACTGTCATTATATTACCCTGGTCTACCCTCTACTGTCATTATATTACCCTGGTCTCTACTGTCATTATATTACCCTGGTCTACCATCCACTGTCATTGTATAACCCTGGACTACCATCTACTGTCATTATATTACCCTGTTCTACCATCTACTGTAGTTATATTACCCTGGTCTACCATCTGCTGTCATTTATTACCCTGGTCTACCATCTACTGTAGTTATATTACCCTACTCTCCCCTGGTCTCCGTCTACTGTCATTATATTTCCCTGGTCTCTACTGTCATTATATTACCCTGGTCTACCATCCACTGTAATTATACAACCCTGGGTCTACCATCTACTGTCATTATATTACCCTGTTCTACCATCTATTGTCATTATATTACCTGGTCTACCTTCTACTGTCATTATATTACCCTGGTCTCCCCTATTACCCTGGTCTACCCTCTACTGTCATTATATTAACCTGGTCTCTACTGTCATTATATTACCCTGGTCTACATTCTACTGTCATTATATTACCTGGTCTACACTCTACTGTCATTATATCACCCTGGTCTACCATCTACTGTCATTATATTACCCCTGTTCACAATCTACTGTCATTATATTTCTCCCTGGTCTCCCTCTACTGTCATTTATATTACCCTGGTCTCCCCTCCTGTCGTTATTTTGCCTGGTCTACCCTCTGCTGTCATTATATTCCCTGGTCTACCCTCTACTGTCAATATATTACCCTGGTCTACCCTCTACTGTCAATGTATTACCCTGGGCTACCATCTATTGTCATTGCATTACCCTGGGCTGCCATCTGCCAACATCGTTATATTACCTGGTCTACCATCTACTGTCATTATATTACCTGGTCTACCATCTGCAGTGAGATTATATTACCCTGGTCTACACT
>NW_024603027.1:0-1055 GCF_018296145.1 Oncorhynchus tshawytscha | reverse complement strand
ATACACATACATAGTTCTACACATACTGATACACATACTGATACACATACATAGTTCTACACATACTGATACACATACATAGTTCTACACATACTGATACACATACATAGTTCTACACATACTGATACACATACATAGTTCTACACATACTGATACACATACATAGTTCTACACATACTGATACACATACATAGTTCTACACATACTGATACACATACATAGTTCTACACATACTGATACACAGACATAGTTCTACACATACTGATACACATACATAGTTCTACACATACTGATACACATACATAGTTCTACACATACTGATACACATACATAGTTCTACACATACTGATACACATACATAGTTCTACACATACTGATACACATACATAGTTCTACACATACTGATACACATACATAGTTCTACACATACTGATACACATACTGATACACATACATAGTTCTACACATACTGATACACAGACATAGTTCTACACATACTGATACACATACATAGTTCTACACATACTGATACACATACTGATACACATACATAGTTCTACACATACTGATACACATACATAGTTCTACACATACTGATACACATACATAGTTCTACACATACTGATACACATACATAGTTCTACACATACTGATACACATACTGATACACATACATAGTTCTACACATACTGATACACATACATAGTTCTACACATACTGATACACATACATAGTTCATACACATACTGATACACAGACATAGTTCTACACATACTGATACACATACATAGTTCTACACATACTGATACACATACATAGTTCTACACATACTGATACACAGACATAGTTCTACACATACTGATACACAGACATAGTTCTACACATACTGATACATACATAGTTCTACACATACTGATACACATACATAGTTATACACATACTGATACACATACATAGTTCTACACATACTGGATACACATACATAGTTCTACACATACTGATACACATACATAGTTCTACACATACTGATACACATACATGTTATACACATACAT
>NW_024603026.1:0-1053 GCF_018296145.1 Oncorhynchus tshawytscha | reverse complement strand
TTATACAAATGGTCTCAAATTGTAGGTCTAGATCAACAGGAACAGGGCATGTAAAGTACATCACTGTGACTATCCTAGTTATGGCTCTATGCACCCTCAAAACTGGCTCGTTTTGGGTGTACGTTCAATTCAGGCCTATTTTTCTAAATTGTCTGGGGATCTATGAATAGCTCAAAAAAGCTCCAATCTTTACAGAAATTGTCTCAAATCGTAGACCTAGATCAACTGTAACAGAGCATGTAAAGTATGTCAATGTGACTATCCTAGTTATGGCTCTATGCACCCTCAAAACTGGCTCGTTTTGGGTGTACGTTCAATTGAGGCCTATTTTTCTAAATTGTCTGGGGATCTATGAACAGCTCAAAAAAGCTCCAATGTTTATACAAATGGACTCAAATTGTAGGTCTAGATCAACTGTAACAGGGCATGTAAAGTACATCACTGTGACTATCCTAGTTATGGCTCTATGCACCCTCAAAACTGGCTCGTTTTGGGTGTACGTTCAATTCAGGCCTATTTTTCTAAATTGTCTGGGGATATATGAACAGCTGAAAAAAGCTCCAATGTTTATACAAATGGTCTCAAATTGTAGGTCTAGATCAACTGTAACAGAGCATGTAAAGTACATCACTGTGACTATCCTAGTAATGGCTCTTTGCACCCTCAAAACTGGCTCGTTTTGGCTGTACGTTCAATTGAGGCCTATTTTTCTAAATTGTCTGGGGATCTATGAACAGCTGAAAAAAGCTCCAATGTTTATATAAATGGTCTCAAATTGTAGGTCTAGATCAACTGTAACAGAGCATGTAAAGTACATCAATGTGACTATCCTAGTAATGGCTCTTTGCACCCTCAAAACTGGCTCGTTTTGGCTGTACGTTCAATTGAGGCCTATTTTTCTAAATTGTCTGGGGATCTATGAACAGCTCAAAAACGCTCCAATGTTTATACAAATGGTCTCAAATTGTAGGTCTAGATCAACAGGAACAGGGCATGTAAAGTACATCACTGTGACTATCCTAGTTATGGCTCTATGCACCCTCAAAACTGGCT
>NW_024603025.1:0-1052 GCF_018296145.1 Oncorhynchus tshawytscha | reverse complement strand
AAAGAGTCTATTGTCCTGCTAATTGGGCTACAAGTGTTTGAAAACCTGTTTTGAAAATGCCACCAGCTGTCCATCACTACTGTAAACAAAAACACAGCATCTTGGTTACATTCTTTATTTTGACCACGTCACAAATCATTTGTATCTACCTTTTCAATTGCTTTTAGAGTTTGGGATTTACAAATGTGCGCTTTTCATATCATTTTTTGTTAAATCCAGTTCGGATTAAGTATAACTTTTGACTGACGCCTTTAATGAGAGGTCTACTGCTTTAATATTGAATAATATCTGCCCTCTGAAATTAATATCTAAGGGGCATTTTTCACACCATTATTAGTTACATTGTTTTAGTTTGAACGTGCAGACAGGCTCTAAGAACAGTGGGAGCGTTTCCCTAGTCAGCCCCATTATGAATGCAATGCCCCTTAAAGTGTTGCTCTGTGCTACCCAGTGGGGTGGAGTGGGGTGTGGTGGGGGTCCAACCCCCCTTCCTCCTTCTCCCTTTCCCATAGGGTGTTACAGTGAAAGACAAGAAAGAACCTTTCAGAATGGAAGAAGTGGCTGTTATCGTGAAATAACCTTTTAGAGAGGAAGAGGATGCTGTCTCAATAAAGGTGAAGGAGGAAGATGTTTTGGGAGTGAAGGAGGATACAGAATATCAGATTAACACCAGTGAGTACTGTCTTAAACAAGGGCACAAACTGTTGTTGAACTAATGTGGGGTTTTAAAGGGGCATTCTACTGAAGTTCTACACTTGAATATGTTGTTCAGTACTGTAGGAATTGTTTAATTGTCAATCTGTCGTTGGTACATACATTAGATTTTTTGGATCCCTACAAATCTGGATCCCTACAAATCAGCAGGGCTAGACAATCTGGACCCTGTCTTTCTAAATATTATCTGCAGAAATTCTTCCAATCCCTATTACTAGCCTGTTCAACCTCTCTTTCGTATCGTCTGAGATCCCCAAAGATTGGAAAGCTGCTGCGGTCAACCCCCTCTTCGAAGGGGGAGACACTCTAGACCCAAACTGTTATAGACCTATATCCAT
>NW_024603024.1:0-1049 GCF_018296145.1 Oncorhynchus tshawytscha | reverse complement strand
TGTCTCTATTATTTTATGACAGACCAGCTAGATCTAATGTCTCTTTTATAGCATGACAAACCAGCTAGATCTACTGTCTCTATTATATTATGAGAGACCAGCTAGATCTACTGTCTCTATTATATTATGACAGACCAACTAGATCTACTGTCTCTGTTATATTATGACAGACCAGCTAGTACTACTGTCTCTATTAAATTATGACAGACCAGCTAGATCTACTGTCTCTAGTATATTATGAAAGACCAGCGAGTACTACTGTCTCTATTAAATTATGACAGACCAGCTAGATCTACTGTCTCTATTATATTATGACAGACCAGCTTGATCTAATGTCTCTATTATATTATGACAGACCAGCTAGATCTACCTTCTCTATTATAATATGACAAACCAGCTAGATCTACTGTCTCATTGTCTCTATTATATTATGACAGACCAGCTAGATCTACTGTCTCTATTATATTATGACAGACCAGCTAGATCTAATGTCTCTATTATATTATGACAGACCAGCTAGATATACTGTCTCTATTCAATTATGAGAAGATCAGGTAGATCTACTGTCTCTGTTATATTATAATAAGAAGCCAGCTAGATCTACTGTCTCTGTTATATTATGACAGACCAGCTAGATCATACTGTCTCTATTATAATATGACAGACCAGCTAGATATACTGTCTCTATTATATTATGACAGACCAGCTAGATCTACTGTCTCTATTATATTATGACAGACCAGCTAGATCTAATGTCTCTATTATATTATGACAGACCAGCTAGATCTACTGTCTCTAATATATTATGACAGACCAGCTAGATCTACTGTCTCTATTATATTATGACAGACCAGCTAGATCTACTGTCTCTATTATATTATGACAGACCAGCTAGATCTACTGTCTCTATTATATTATGACAGACCAGCTAGATCTACTGTCTCTATTATATTATGACAGACCAGCTAGATCTACTGTCTCTATTATATTATGAGAGACCAGCTAGATCTACTGTCTCTATTATATTATGACAGACCAGCTAGATATAC
>NW_024603023.1:0-1048 GCF_018296145.1 Oncorhynchus tshawytscha | reverse complement strand
ACTATGGTATCGGCAGGTGAAGCTGCTCTGATATATCTACCATGATGGGGTAAACCTAGAGACTGAAGCTGCTCTGATATATCTACCATGATGGGGTAAACCTAGAGACTGATAGCAGTGTCTTAGACCGCTGCCCCACTAGGGAGGCTCCCTCCACAAAGTTACTGTACTGCTGAAAGGTACGTTCCAGTGTAGATCTGACCTTGTGTTTTAGGTTACTGTACTGCTGAAAGGTACGTTCCAGTGTAGATCTGGCCTTGTGTTTTAGGTTACTGTACTGCTGAAAGGTACATTCCAGTGTAGATCTGGCCTTATGTTTTAGGTTACTGTACTGCTGAAAGGTACGTTCCAGTGTAGATCTGGCCTTGTGTTTTAGGTTACTGTACTGCTGAAAGGTACGTTCCAGTGTAAGATCTGGCCTTGTGTTTTAGGTTGCTGTTCTGCTGAAAGGTACGTTTCAGTGTAGATCTGGCCTTGTGTTTTAGGTTTACTGTACTGCTGAAAGGTACGTTTCAGCTCCAAGTGTCTGGTGGAAAGCAGACTGAACCAGATTTTCCTCTAAGATTTTGTGAGTGCTTAGCTCCACACCGTTTATTTTTATCCTGAAAAACTCCCAGTCCTTAGCGATTATAAACATACCCATAACATGATGCAGCCACCACTATGCTTGAAAATATGGGAGAGTTGTACTCAGTAATGTGTATTATTGGATTTGCCCCAAACATGACACGGTTGTTGCTATCGTGCTCTAATGTGAGCTTCGGTGACGTTGTATACAACAGCCAACTTTCCGGGACATAAACATGTCTTATATTGTCAGAAAGCTTAAATTATTGTTAATCTAACCACAGTGTCCAATTAACAGCAGCTATTAGAGTGAAAACATACCAGGCTATTGTTTGAGGAGAGTCCACAACAACAAAACACTTATATCACGGCAACTGGTTTGATACATTCACCTCTGAAGGTAAATAATGTACTTTACATTCAGTAATCTGGCTCTGATTGTTCATCCTGAGGATCCCAGAGATAAAATATAGAATAGTTT
>NW_024603022.1:0-1047 GCF_018296145.1 Oncorhynchus tshawytscha | reverse complement strand
CATATTACATAATTTATGCAGAGGCATACAAGACACCTTGTTGTGCTGTGCTCACTTGAACAGGAAGGTGGCACGGCGGTCCTTCGTGGGCAAATTTTGTCACCAAACTTTGTCATCAAAGTCTGGCATTCTCTGGATTTATGGTGCTTTCAAGACATCTGGGAACTTGGAAAAAGTCAAGGTTGAATCATGATGATGTCAGTGATCTTCAGGTCATCGCTCAAAATCCGAGTTTGATGACCGTTCAAAAAGTATTTTCCCAGTCGGAGCTGGTTTTTTCCAGAGTTCCCAGTTGTCTTGAACTCACTGAATTCAGATTTCCCAGTTCCAAGTTAACAGTTGTTTTGAGAGCTGCAGAAATCATACTGGATTGACAGGATGGCAAAAGTTGTGTTTATCATTTTAAGCTTGGAAAAGAGACCCTTATACCCATAATTGGTACCACACATCCACTCCACTGAATAGCAGGCTAGTGATTGCTTTGCAATGCTTGCAGTTAGCCACCGATTCCTTCCAAACCACTCATTGATGAATTTGCGATTTCCAACTTGTAATGTTTATGTCCAATAGCCGATGAGCATGATACGTTTTATCATTTCTCTTCATTATTTCTCTTCATATGACAGGGATTAAAAAGGATTTTCCAGTAGATTGTGGAATTGATTCATGATGATGATTGCTAGCTAAGATTTTGAAAGTATGATGTTGACATGATCAGTCCAATCAAAGCTACTGTAGATTTAACGTGATTTGATGTCATTCTATCTGTGGCCAATGACCTTGAGCCTTCTTGGATAGGCACTTCTGTAACTCTATGGCAGCACCTAAGGGGCTTGCATTTTTTAGCTCTACCCTTAGATTTGGCAGTGACGTAGTGTCCCCATGAGTGACAGAACACTGAGCCAATCACGGCACAACTAGAGAACATTACCAACCCTTACGCTCCGTATTTTCCGCTGGCTGCCCCACCACCATAGAAAGCACTGAGCTAGGCTGAAACACCTGCATTTTCTAGCTGCCTAGAGATAATTTTTGTATGGAGGCTTT
>NW_024603021.1:0-1045 GCF_018296145.1 Oncorhynchus tshawytscha | reverse complement strand
AAAATTACAAGCATTTCATAAGTGTCAAAGGCTTTTATTGCCACTTAGTTATCACTTTTGCCTTATGGCAAGGTGCTCCATCATGCTAGAAAAGGCATTGTTCGTCACCGAACTGTTCCTGGATGGTTGGGATATGTTGCTCTTGGAGGATGTGTTGGTACCATTCTTTATTCATGGCTGTGTTCTTAGGCAAAACTGTGAGTGAGCCCACTCCCTTGGCTGAGAAGCAACTCACACATGAATGGTCTCAGGATGCTTTACTGTTGGCATGACACAAGACTGATGGTAGTGCTCACCTTGTCTTCTCCGGACAAGCTTTTTCTGGATGCCCCAAACAATCGGAAAGAGGATTCATCAGAGAAAATGACTTTATCCCAGTTCTCAGTAGTCCAATCCCTGTACCTTTTGCAGAATATCAGTCTGTCCCTGATGTTTTTCCTGGAGAGAAGTGGCTTCTTTGCTGCCCTTTCTTGACACCAGGCCATCCTCCAAAAGTCTTTGCATCACTGTACGTGCAGATGCACTCACACCTGCCTGCTGCCATTCCTGAGCAAGCTCTGTACTGGTGGTGCCCCGATCCCGCAGCTGAATCAACTTTAGGAGACGGTCCTGGCGCTTGCTGGACTTTCTTGGGAGCCTGAAGCCTTCTTCACAACACTGAACCACTCTCCTTGAAGTTCTTGATGATCCGATAAATGGTTGTGTCATGACGCTGGCCTGGGGGTAGGTTTATGACAGTCATAAGCCACCCCCTTTCTCTCTACCCTACTGATGTGACATTTAATCCCTTAGTTAACATAGAGATTCTGGGAACATCAGAAGGTGGAGAGAATGTATATATTGGTAATCCGACCAGTTGAACATATGCGGTGGTACTTAATGAATATGTCAGTTCGGTTGTTATCTGAGACATTCTCATCAATGATAGGATGACATAAACTCTACAGTGGAAAGTCTGCACATTGTAGTTATCGGATTCACATGGAAGTGTTGTTCAACTTAAATGTTTGAATATAAAATTATTGGTGAAAAGAAAAAACAAATG
>NW_024603020.1:0-1043 GCF_018296145.1 Oncorhynchus tshawytscha | reverse complement strand
AAACAGCTCACCATTCAGCAACGTAAAGTCCTAAAACATGGAGGATAGTTTTAACAAATATATGATTTAATAATGCTCATTCTATTTACATAATATTCACACTACTTTGAAATGATACCACAAATAATGTATAAATAATATCAGCAATAAAATTAGGGTTATTATTATTCAGTTTATGTGTGTGTGTGTGTGTGTGTGTGTGTTTGTCTCACTCTGCGGTTGGTAAAGATGTTGTAACACTCTTTAATCAGGACGGTCTTGATCATGCTTTTGTCCATGGTACACAGAACAGGCTGCCTCCCATCATAGATCCTTCACAGAGGAGAAACACACCTGGCTTTAACCACTCTATATACACCTACATGGTACACAGAACAGACTGCCTCCCATCATAGATCCTTCACAGAGGAGAAACACACCTGGCTTTAACCACTATATATACACCTACATGGTACACAGAACAGACTGCCTCCCATCATAGATCCTTCACAGAGGCATTTCGTCGTAACGAGGAGACCGGTCGTCATAAAGAGGCGACCAAGGCGCAGCGTCGTAAGGGAACTCTTTAATTAAAGAGAGAACACTGAACAGAACTAAACTAAACAACAAAACGAACCGTGAAGCAATATGGCTCAGAACAGGCAACTAAACATAGAATAACAACCCACAAACTCTCCAAGGAATATGGCTACCTAAATATGGTCCCCAATCAGAGACAACGATAAACAGCTGATTGAGAACCAATCTCGGCAACCATAGACATAGACATAAACACCTAGACTAGATGAACCCCTAGACAATATAAAAACTAAACACACCACCCTGACCTAATAATAAAGAAAACAAAGAGAACTAAGGTCAGGGCGTGACACTGCCTCTCATCGTACATCTATGGCATTCTGTTAAGTTACAGCCTTATTCTAAAATGGATTAGATAAATACAAAACCCTCATAAATCTACACACAATACGCTATGCAATCTGGTTTCAGAGCTGGTCATGGGTGCACCTCAGCCACGCTCAAGGTCCTAAACGACATCATAA
>NW_024603019.1:0-1043 GCF_018296145.1 Oncorhynchus tshawytscha | reverse complement strand
GACATACCCAAAGCATTGATAGAACTAACAGACGATGTAAAATCAGGACCCACTAAAATGTCGCCAGATGACTTGCACTGTACACTGTGGTATAACAGACACCCCGGCCCCGACCTAATATATGAGAGGACACTTCTGAGAACCACTGAGCGAACCATTGGTCTAAAATGGCTTTACTATGACTCAACTCATGCAGCCGTGGAGGTAGAACTGCCTACTCATATCCAGGTCTTGTACAGAGAAAAATGGTGCCCCCATGTGGCCCTAGCTAAAGAACCCACTGAGCAGTGGAAAGATATGGGATACTGGGTGTCAAAGGGAAGAGAACTGACAGACTGGGTAACGGGGGAGGGAGGTTTGCAACATAGCCCATCCACTGATAGATACAGACGTAAACTGAACTGGAGAGCAAACTGTGCCCCCGCAGTGCACATGAGTGAGAGCGGGGGGGGTTTCTGAGAAGCAGAATATCTGCTGACAGAAGAACAGGAAGAAGATTTAAAAGGGATACCTGAATATCTGTGGTCTGAGGGTCCCGGGGATGTGGGATTAATTAAAGGAGTAACACCGGTACAAGTAGTCCCAAAATCAAATTATAGGCCTTACCAAAAACAATACCCATTAAAACCAGAAGCGATTGATGGAATAACCCCCTCTTTTGAACAGTTAAGAAAGGGAGGGGTTATCATACCGGGGGATGAAGCGTTCTGTAACTCTCCTCTTTTTCCAGTAAAGAAGGCATTCCCTAGCACGGACTGGAGGATGGTAATGGACCTGCAAGGGGTCAATAACAGTGTTATACCAAGAACACCTTGTGTACCAGATCCGCATACTCTGTTAAACCAGCTGAGGCCTGAGAATGCTTCCTTTACTGTGATAGACCTTGCTAATGCTTTCTTTAGTATTCCATTGCACCCAGACAGCCAGGGGTGGTTCGGGTTCACATTTTTAGGAAGGAAATGGACTTACAGCAGGATGGTTCAAGGTTATTTGGAAAGCCCAACAATCTATAATCAGGCTATTACTAGGAATCTTGGAAAATT
>NW_024603018.1:0-1042 GCF_018296145.1 Oncorhynchus tshawytscha | reverse complement strand
CCCTTTTCCTGTCTGACTGGCTGACTCACAAATCCCTTTTCCCTGTCCAAACTGACCTCACAATCCCTTTTCCTGTCTGACAGCTGACCTCACAATCCCTTTTCCTGTCTGACAGCTGACCTCTGAATCAGTCTGACCTCACCTCCCTTTTCCTGTCTGACAGCTGACCTCACAATCCCTTTTCCTGTCCGACAGCTGACCTCACAATCCCTTTTCCTGTCTGACAGCTGACCTCACAATCCCTTTTCCTGTCTGACAGCTGACCTCACAACCCTTTTTCCTGTCTGACTCATATCCCTTTTTTCTTCCTTGTCTGCTGACCTCACAATCCCTTTCCTGTCTGACAGCTGACCTCACAATCCATATCTTTTCCTGTCCGGCAGCTGACCTCACAATCCTTTTCCTGTCTGACAGCTGACCTCAATCCCTTTTCCTGTCCGACAGCTGACCTCACAATCCCTCCACAATCCCTTCCTGTCTGACAGCTGACCTCACAATCCCTTTCCTGTCTGACAGCTGACCTCACAACCTTTTCCTGTCTGACAGCTGACCTCACAATCCTTTTTCCCTGTCTGACAGCTGACCTCACAATCCCTTTTCCTGTCTGACAGCTGACCTCACAATCCCTTTTCCTGTCTGACAGCTGACCTCACAATCCCTTTCCTGTCTGACAGCTGACCTCATAATCCCTTTTCCTGTCTGACAGTTGACTCACAACTCTTTTCCTTGTCCGACAGTTGACCTCACAATCCCTTTTCCTGTCCGACAGCTGACCTCACAATCCTTTTCCTGTCTGACAGCTGACTCACAATCCCTTTTTCCTGTCCGACAGCTGACTCACAATCCCTTTTCCTGTCTGACAGCGACCTCCACAATCCCTTTTCCTGTCTGACAGCTGACCTCACAATCCCTTTTTCCTGTCTGACAGCTGACCTCACAATCCCTTTTCCTGTCTGACAGCTGACCTCACAATCCCTTTTCCTGTCTGACAGCTGACCTCACAATCCCTTTTCCTGTCCGGACAGCTGACCTCACAATCCCT
>NW_024603017.1:0-1042 GCF_018296145.1 Oncorhynchus tshawytscha | reverse complement strand
ATAGAGCTGGTATTGTTATTATATCAGAATAGAGCAGGTATTGTTATTATACCCAGCAGCCATCTGATTAGAGCTGGTATAGTTATTATACCCAGCAGCCATCAGAATAGAGCTGGTATTGTTATTATACCCAGCAGCCATCAGAATAGAGCTGGTGTTGTTATTATATCAGAATAGAGCTGGTATTGTTATTATATCAGAATAGAGCTGGTATTGTTATTATACCCAGCAGCCATCTGATTAGAGCTGGTATAGTTATTATACCCAGCAGCCATCAGAATAGAGCTGGTATTTATATTTAGTACCCAGCAAGTCATCAGAATAGGAGCCTGGTATTAATATTATATCAGAATAGAGCTGGTATTGTATTATATCAGAATAGAGCTGGTATTGTTATTATACCCAGCAGCCATCTGATTACTTCGGTATAGTTATTATACCCAGCAGCCATCAGAATAGAGCTGGTATTGTTATTATATCAGAATAGAGCTGGTATTGTTATTATATCAGAATAGAGCTGGTATTGTTATTATACAGCAGCGAATAGAGCTGGTATTGTTATTATGCCCAGCAGTCATCAGAATAGAGCTGGTATTGTTATTATATCAGAATAGAGCTGGTATTATATTATATCAGAATAGAGCTGGTATTGTTTTATACCCAGCAGCCATTAGAACAGAGCTGGTATTGTTATTATATCAGAATAGAGCTGGTATTGTTATTATATCAGAATAGAGCAGGTATTGTTATATCAGAATAGAGCTGGTATTGTTATTATATCAGAATAGAGCTGGTATTGTTATTATATCAGAATAGAGCAGGTATTGTTAGAATAGAGCTGGTATTGTTATTATACCCAGCAGCCATCAGAATAGAGCAGGTATTGTTATTATATCAGAATAGAGCTGGTATTGTTATTATATCAGAATAGAGCTGGTATTGTTATTATATCAGAATAGAGCTGGTATTGTATTATATCAGAATAAGAGCTGGTATTGTTATTATACAGCAGCCATCAGAATAGAGCTGGTATTGTTATTAT
>NW_024603016.1:0-1042 GCF_018296145.1 Oncorhynchus tshawytscha | reverse complement strand
GTGATATGATATGTGATAAGATATGCTCACCCAAACTTATCCTTTAAGCATGACACATCATTTAGTCAAAAAGTACTGTCCCTTTTTGCAAAAAAAGGAATGCCAAGTATGTCACAGCCCTTTTTGTAACACTGGTTTAAGCATGGGGCGGCAGGGTAGCCTAGTGGTTAGAGCATTGGACTAGTAACCGAAAGGTTGCAAGTTCGAATCCCCGAGCTGACAAGGTACAAATCTGTCGTTCTGCCCCTGAACAGGCAGTTAACCCACTGTTCCTAGGCTGTCATTGAAAATAAGAATTTGTTCTTAACTGACTTGCATGGGTAAAATAAAGGTAAAAAAATAAATAATAATTAGTCTACTGTCACTCCCAACAGTCTGAAGAGGCTTCGACTCATTGTCTCCAAATCTTTCTTTGCGCTCATAATTAAAACATTACACTATAAAGTGAGGTTCAGGCTAGAACAGTTGATCAAAGTAACAGAGAGCAGGGCACATACTTCAAGGATTATCTATGTTGAAGATACAAACAACGAACCAAGATAGTAGCTATGACAAACTGATAGATAGAGCCTGTTTTGGCTTACATTTTTTAGGAAAAAGGGGGTCCTGTTCTCAAACAATTGGAGTAGAGCTACTACCTTACATACTAGGCCAGGAAAGACCAGGGGCTGTATAAATCAGTGCAGGCTGGGGGGAGGAGCTTCCCCATCCATGTAATGTTATTCAATGTGATCTAAAAGGCTAAACTGATCCTAAATCGGCACTCTTACTCTGAGAGGCTTGATGCATACTGCCCCAGAAGACCTAAGTAGTGTTCGAATACCCATACTAACATGCTGTATACTACATACTTAATGAGTACATACTGCGTACTATATACTATTAGTTCATGGGGCTCCCAAGTGGAGCAGCGGTCTATAGCACTGCATCTCAGTGCAAGCGGCGTCACTATAGTACCTGGTTCAAATCCAGCATGTATCACATCCAGCAGTGATGGGCCCAGCGTAGTCCGGGTTTGGCCAGAGTAGGCGGTCATTGAAAA
>NW_024603015.1:0-1039 GCF_018296145.1 Oncorhynchus tshawytscha | reverse complement strand
TATAGTGAAAAAACACCACCAAATGGACATGATGAAATCAACACAACGAGTGATGGAAAGGAACAACTATCACTGCCCGGCCATCCTGTGCTCATCAGGCCAGTCAATTTGCATTTTGAGCATGTCAAATTTCATATGGTAAATGCCCATTGAACCATATTAAAGACATCACCAAATGGACATGATGAAATCAACACAACGAGTGATGGAAAGGAACAACTATCACTGCTCGGCCATCCTGTGTTCATCAGGCCAGTCAATTTTGCATTTTGAGCATGTCAAATTTCATATGGTAAATGCCCATTGAACCATATTGCAAATGCACGTGCACTTGCAATATGATTGTATGTGAAAAGACATCACAAAATGGACAGGATGAAGTCAACACAACGAGCGATGGAAAGGAGCAACTATCACTGCCAGGCCATCCCGAGTTCATCTGGCCAGTCAATTTTGCATTTCTGCAGGATTTTTGAGCATGTCAAATTTCATATGGTAAATGCCCATTGAACCATATTGCAAATGCACGTGCACTTGCAATATGATTGTATGTGAAAAGACATCACCAAATGGACAGGATGAAGTCAACACAACGAGCGATGGAAAGGAGCAACTATCACTGCCAGGCCATCCCGAGTTCATCTGGCCAGTCAATTTTGCATTTCTGCATGATTTTTGAGCATGTCAAATTTCATATGGTAAATGCCCATTGAACCATATTGCAAATGCACGTGCACTTGCAATATGATTGTATGTGAAAAGACATCACCAAATGGACATGATGAAATCAACACAACGAGTGATGGAAAGGAACAACTATCACTGCCAGGGCCATCCTGTGTTCCCATAGCGGGCATTAATATCAGAATGACCGGTAAATGCATTTTGGAGCATATTTTAATTTTTGGGTTACCGGGTGCACAACAATCAGTATCCATCGTAATATTTTAAACAGTCCACAAAGCACTCAGGACGGCCCTGACAGAGAGAGGGCCGTAGTAGGGTGCTTCCATATCGGGCATTAATATGAGAATGACCC
>NW_024603014.1:0-1036 GCF_018296145.1 Oncorhynchus tshawytscha | reverse complement strand
ATATTCCTTGAGAAACAGTTCAAATAGGTTCTTCAGTAGATAGTCAAATCTTTACAGATGTAAAATGGACAGAATTAGATAGCCGACTGGTTAATGTCTGGCAGTTAACATAGCAGCTGCGATGTAATGAAAGTGGCATGCTTTGGATTTGAAATCCAGTGGGTCCACCACAGGTTTGAACCCTGCTCTCATGTTTGCCAAACCAGTAATTTGAACATATCCTTGGTGACTTGATATGGATAATTTCTTTAATGGACTTCTCCAGTGATTCAGGTGCTCAGAGGATATCTGCCTTGACAAACAGTTCAAATAGGCTCTTCAGTACAGATACTGTTGTTTGTGTTAGATTTATGATGGAAAATCTGAGAGCCAGGTGGTTAAGTCCTTGGACTTGAAACCCCATTGGGTCTCCCTGCTCTTTTTAAAATCTCAGTAAATAGTCCACTTGTACTTTCTCTGCACATAGTTTTTTGACTTGCACATTAAACTTCCAACCTTCACAGCTTTGGAAAGGACCGAGGTTACTTGGCGCAATAAGATCAAAATGTTGTGTCATCAAGTTTACCATTTTTCACCAATGATGTCTGTTTCCAAATCCCAATCCCTTTACTTGCATTCCAACAGTTGCAATGGCCGAGTTCTTTAGACGTTGGACCTGAATTTCAATGGGGTCTCCCCACCCATGATCTTACCTTGCTCGAAGCGTATAGCCCACTTCTGCTTTCTCCTCATCACTTTCCTGAGATTCCTACTGCTGCGATGGCCAAGTGGTTTAAGCATTGGAATCAAAATCCAATATGTTCTCCCTGTACAGTATTCAACTCTGCTTACAGGGCGATGATAAAGTAGACCTTTAATAATTGGATCTGTCTCCTCTGAATTTAAATTGTCCTTACTTTATGGGCTCGTCTAACGATTGAAGTGCTCAGAAAATGGCTTATTTTACTTGAAAAAATATTTCAACTAGGCAGTTGAATTTGGATACTTTTGTCCTTGTGTGAGCTAACTCAGCAAGCTGTGATTGCAGAGTGGTTAA
>NW_024603013.1:0-1036 GCF_018296145.1 Oncorhynchus tshawytscha | reverse complement strand
GTTAGGGAGGATGTTCCCTCGGGGGGATCAAATCAGCGGGTAGTCAGCGGATATTTTAGAGCGTCACTGATCGTTTTTCGTTAAAATTCAAACTTTCATTAAAACACACAAGCAAGGTATTGAATTAAAGCTACACTCGTTGTGAATCTAGCCACCGAGTCAGATTTGTAAAATGCTTTTCGGCGAAAGCATGAGAAGCTATTATCTGATAGCATGTAACACCCCAAAAGACCCGTAGAGGATGTAAACAAAAATAATTAGCGTAGTCGGCGCTACACAAACCGCACAATAAAATATAAAACATTCATTACCTTTGACCATCTTCTTTCTTGGCACTCCTTGATGTCCCATAATCAATACTGGGTCTTTTTTGATTAAATCGGTCCATATATAGCCTAGATATCGATCTATGAAGACTGTGTGATAAACGGAAAAAAATAGCGTTTCATAACGTAACGTCATTTTTTAAAAGTTAAAAAGTCGACGATAAACTTTCACAAAACACTTCGAAATACCTTTCTAATGCAACTTTAGGTATTACTACACGTCAATAAGCTATAAAAATCATCAGTGGGCGATGTAAATTCGATAGCCTGCCGTGTGGAAAATGTCCGGAAAAAAGACAGACAATGCCTCGGGTTGGTGGTCGGAGAGAATCGGTTCCCTTTGGTCGGATCTACCAAGAATCAATTCAGATTCAAATGAGGAGACTCTATACATCCTGTGGAAGCTGTAGGTACTGCAAGCTCGGCCCCATATATTACGGTTCACCTTTAACAATTCATGGAAGTGGCGCATGGATATTTTTTTCCATCTCCAGTGATCAGATTTTCCTGCGCTTTTTCGATGAAACAGACGTTCTGTTATAGTCACAGCCGTGATTTAAACAGTTTTAGAAACGTCTGAGTGTTTTCTATCCACACATACTAATCATATGCATATACTATATTCCTGGAATGAGTAGCAGGGCGCTGAAATGTTGCGCGATTTTTAACAAAAGCTGCGAAAATTCGCAGCATCCCAAAGAGGTTTTAAG
>NW_024603012.1:0-1035 GCF_018296145.1 Oncorhynchus tshawytscha | reverse complement strand
TGATCTAGGAAACGGTCCTCCTTTCCTGTAATCTGGTTCATTATGATCTAGGATCAGGTCCCCCTCTCCATGTCATTTGATTCATTATGATCTAGGATCCTCTGCAGTCCTAGATCTCCATGTAATCTGATTCATTTATTCCATGTATGATCTAGGATCAGGTCCTCCTCTCCATGTAATCTGATTCATTATGATCAGGGATCAGGTCTCCCTCTCCATGTAATCTGATTCATTATGATCTAGGATCAGGTCCCTCCTCTCCATGTAATCTGATTCATTATGATCTAGGATCAGGTCCCCCCTCTCCATGTAATCTGATTCATTATGATCTAGGATCAGGTCCCCCCTCGTCCATGTAATCTGATTCATTATGATCTAGGATCAGGTCCTCCCTCTCCATGTAATCTGATTCATTATGATCTTAAATACTAAACTGATCCTAGATCAGCTCTCCTACTCTTTATGGATACTGTCACAGGTGACTCCTCAAGATGAGGCTCATGATTTATAAGTTATATTGTTCAAGAATCAATTAGTATCATTCATTGAACTGCTTTGCCATGAACAGATCTGTGAGGTCTTAACTTAAAGGTTCTATATAGACCTTATGGTCATTTTAATGGGGTTGAACATCCATCCCATCAGATTGTGGAAAGGATTTTATGAGTTCAGAAAAATAGTGACTTGGAAGCATCTCTCTGACCTCACCCTGCTGAAACACACTCAAGTAAAGACCACATAGCTACAGTTATATGTCTGTTTCTACCCACTTTTTACAGCCAATGTTATGGACTGGTATCCATATGAATCGGTATACAGACTAGTTAACCACCTCCCAGTAGATGGACCCTTTACACAGAACTGTATATATACAGACTAGTTAACCACCTCCCAGTAGATGGAACATAGAACTTTATATACAGACTAGTTAACCACCTCCCAGTAGATGGAACACAGAACTTTATATATACAGACTAGTTAACCACCTCAGTAGATGGACCCACACAGAACTTTATATATACAGACTAGTTAACC
>NW_024603011.1:0-1035 GCF_018296145.1 Oncorhynchus tshawytscha | reverse complement strand
GGGGACATTCAGACGAGTCTTGTGAGGCCTGTGGGCGTCCAAAGAGGAACAACAACTGGTACCGGGGGACATTCAGACGAGAGGAACAACAACTGGCAAATCGGGGACATTCAGACGAAAGAGGAACAACAACTGGTACCGGGGACATTCAGATCTAGAGGAACAACAACTGGTACACATCGTATCTTGTCAGGCCTGTGGCGTCCAAGAGAACAACAACTGGTAACGGGGACATTCAGGCGAGAGGAGCAAACAAACTGGTACCGGGGACATTCAGACGAGAGGAACAAATAACTGGTACCGGGGGACATTCAGACGAGTCTTGTGAGGCCTGTGGGCGTCCAAGAGGAACAACTGGTACCGGGGACATTCAGACGAAGAGGAACAACAACTGGTACCGGGGGACATTCAGCGAGAACAACTAACTGGAACCGGGGGACATTCAGGCGAGAGGAACAACTAACTGGTACCGGGAGACATTGACGAGTCTTGTGAGGCCTGTGGGACATTCAGACGAGTCTTGTGAGGCCTGTGGGACATTCAGACGAGTCTTGTGAGGCCTGTGGGACATTCAGACGAGTCTTGTGAGGCCTGTGGGACATTCAGACGAGTCTTGTGAGGCCTGTGGGACATTCAGACGAGTCTTGTGAGGCCTGTGGGACATTCAGACGAGTCTTGTGAGGCCTGTGGGCGTCCAAGAGGAACAACAACTGGTACCGGGGGACATTCAGACGAGTCTTGTGAAGCCTTTGGGCGTCAAAGAGGAACAACAACTGGTACCGGGGGACATTCAGACGAGAGGAACAACAACTGGTACCGGGGGGACATTCAGACGAGAGGAACAACAACTGGTACCGGGGGGACATTCAGACGAGTCTTGTGAGGCCTGTGGGCGTCCAAGAGGAACAACAACTGGTACCGGGGGGACATTCAGACGAGAGGAACAACAACTGGTACCGGGGGGACATTCAGACGAGAGGAACAACAACTGGTACCGGGGGACATTCAGACGAGTCTTGTGAGGCCTGTGGGCGT
>NW_024603010.1:0-1034 GCF_018296145.1 Oncorhynchus tshawytscha | reverse complement strand
CTATTAGTGTTGTTGTTTGTCTATTAGTGTTTGTTGTTGTCTATTAGTGTTGTTGTCTATTAGTGTTGTTGTCTATTAGTGTTGTTGTCTATTAGTGTTGTTGTTGTCTATTAGTGTTGTTGTCTATTAGTGTTGTTGTTGTCTATTAGTGTTGTTGTCTATTAGTGTTGTTGTCTATTAGTGTTGTTGTCTGTCTATTAGTGTTGTTGTCTATTAGTGTTGTTGTCTATTAGTGTTGTTGTCTATTAGTGTTGTTGTCTGTCTATTAGTGTTGTTGTCTATTAGTGTTGTTGTCTATTAGTGTTGTTGTCTATTAGTGTTGTTGTTTATCTATTAGTGTTGTTGTCTATTAGTGTTGTTGCTTTTCTTTTAGTGTTGTTTGTCAGTAACTGTTAGTGTTGTTGTCTATTAGTGTTGTTGTCTATTAGTGTTGTTGTTTGTCTATTAGTGTTGTTGTTTGTCTATTAGTTGTTGTTGTCTATTAGTGTTGTTGTTTGTCTATTAGTGTTGTTGTTGTCTATTAGTGTTGTTGTCTATTAGTGTTGTTGTTGTCTATTAGTGTTGTTGTCTATTAGTGTTGTTGTTTGTCTATTAGTGTTGTTGTTGTCTATTAGTGTTCTTGTTGTTGTCTATTGGTGTTGTTGTCTCTATTAGTGTTGTTGTCTATTAGTGTTGTTGTCTATTAGTGTTGTTGTTTGTCTATTAGTGTTTTGTTGTCTATTAGTGTTGTTGTTGTCTATTAGTGTTGTTGTCTATTAGTGTTGTTGCTTTTCTATTAGTGTTGTTTGTCTATTAGTGTTGTTTGTCTATTAGTGTTGCTGTCTATTAGTGTTGTTGCTTTTCTTTTAGTGTTGTTTGTCAGTTACTGTTAGTGTTGTTGTCTATTAGTGTTGTTGTTTTTATATTAGTGTTATTGTTTGTCTATTAGTGTTGTTGTTTATATTAGTTTGTTGTCTATTAGTGTTGTTTGTCTATTAGTGTTGTTGTTGTCTATTAGTGTTGTTGTTGTCTATTAGTGTTGTTGTTGTCTATTA
>NW_024603009.1:0-1033 GCF_018296145.1 Oncorhynchus tshawytscha | reverse complement strand
AACATTTAAGTAACTTATTAAATCATGTCTAGGTAACATTTAAGTAACTTATCAATCAAGTGTCTAGGTAACATTTAAGTAACTTATTAAATAATGTCTAGATAACATTTAAGTAACTTATCAAATCATGTCTGGGTAACATTTAAAGTAACTTATCAAATCATGTCTGGGGTAACATTTAAGTAACTTATAAAATCATGTCTAGGTAACATTTAAGTAACTTATAAAATCATGTCTAGGTAACATTTACATAACTTATAAAATCATGTCTAGGTAACATTTAAGTAACTTATAAAATCATGTCTAGGTAACATTTAAGTAACTTATCAAATCATGTCTGGGTAAATTTAAGTAATCATCAAATCATGTCTGGGTAACATTTAAGTAACTTATAAAATCATGTCTAGGTAACATTTAAGTAACTTATAAAATCATGTCTAGGTAACATTTACATAACTTATAAAAATCATGCTCAGGTACTTATAAAAAAATCATGTCTAGGTAACATTTAAGTAACTTATAAAATCATGTCTAGGTAACATTTAAGTAACTTATAAAATCATGTCTAGGTAACATTTAAGTAACTTATAAAATCATGTCTAGGTAACATTTAAGTAACTTATAAAATCATGTCTAGGTAACATTTAAGTAACTTATAAATCATGTCTAAACATTTACATAACTTATAAAATCATGTCTCGGTAACATTTAAGTAACTTATAAAATCATACCTAGGTAACATTTAAGTAACTTATAAAAATCATGTCTAGGTAACATTTAAGTAACTTAGTGTAATAGATTTCCATGAAAAGAAATTGGCTAAATTAGCTTATTAGCAACAAACAAACAAAAACATTTCTCAAGCAATCATTTTTCTAGGACTGCTTTGGAGTAAACTGAGTGGGGAGGGGAAAAGTGTGAACTAGCTGTTATTGGCAGAGAGGTTTGGAACTCTCTTTATTATTGGTCTATTACCGCAAGGTGATGTCACCATGGAAAGCCCGAAACTCCCACCCATACAAACCCGCTGATT
>NW_024603008.1:0-1033 GCF_018296145.1 Oncorhynchus tshawytscha | reverse complement strand
TTGAGAGCATAAACATGAAAATAAAATGACAAACAGTAGCCCAACAATTACAGAGAGTGTTCACCTACCATCTGCATTGTGAGTGAAATGTGGACTTTATATACAATTTGGCTTCTTAAATATATTTACAGGATATGAGGGCTTCATGCCAAAACGTTCAGTGGGGTGTTTCTTTAGCATATCATTATAGACAATATGTCAAATTGTATCACCTTCTGTTGACAGCCGTGCAGCTTTCTCTAACCATTTGTGTTTTGTTTTACACGTTGTGGTGATTGTCTTCAAAGTTGCTTCCACGGGTCTTAAAAAGCTAAATGAACATGACAAGACCTGAATTAACTGTAAATGGCCTTGAAAATAAAAAGATTGTGGTACGCTCAGTGCTCCATTTACACTTCACAGAGATATGCTTGTTTTTGTGACAATTTTTTTTAAAACAGCAATTTTGCATTAATATGAACAGCATATATTAAAATATTTGCGTGGTGTGTCATTAAATCGATAACTATCTTACCTCTATATTTACAGTGCCTTGCGAAAGTATTCGTCCCCCTTGAACTTTGCGACCTTTTGCCACATTTCAGGCTTCAAACATAAAGATATAAAACTGTATTTTTTTGTGAAGAATCAACAACAAGTGGGACACAATCATGAAGTGGAACGACATTTATTGGATATTTCAAACTTTTTTAACAAATCAAAAACTGAAAAATTGGGCGTGCAAAATTATTCAGTCCCTTTACTTTCAGTGCAGCAAACTCTCTCCAGAAGTTCAGTGAGGATCTCTGAATGATCCAATGTTGACCTAAATGACTAATGATGATAACTACAATCCACCTGTGTGTAATCAAGTCTCCGTATAAATGCACCTGCACTGTGATAGTCTCAGAGGTCCGTTAAAAGCTCAGAGAGCATCATGAAGAACAAGGAACACACCAGGCAGGTCCGAGATACTGTTGTGAAGAGGTTTAAAGCCGGATTTGATACAAAAAGATTTCCAAGTTTAAACATCCCAAGGAGCACAGGGCAAGCG
>NW_024603007.1:0-1031 GCF_018296145.1 Oncorhynchus tshawytscha | reverse complement strand
AAGTTGTAACATGGAAATACAGAAATAAGCACTTTTCCATAAACAAGCTCTAAATCATGTTTGTTGCACTCTGGATGTCCAATTTTAGCTGTGCTGTTTATTTGAGATGAACTGAACATTGTAGATAGTTTTCAGCAAGTTGCAACATGGAAATACAGAAATAAGCACTTTTCCATAAACAAGCTCTAAATCATGTTTGTTGCACTCTGGATGTCCAATTTTAGCTGTGCTGTTTATTTGAGATGAACTGCAAGTTGCAACATGGAAATACAGAAATAAGCACTTTTCCATAAACAAGCTCTAAATCATGTTTGTTGCACTCTGGATGTCAATTTTAGCTGTGCTGTCTATTTGAGATGAACTGAACATTGTAGATAGTTTTCAGCAAGTTGTAACATGGAAATACAGAAATAAGCACTTTTCCATAAACAAGCTCTAAATCATGTTTGTTGCACTCTGGATGTCCAATTTTAGCTTTGCTGTTTATTTGAGATGAACTGAACATTGTAGATAGTTTTCAGCAAGTTGCAACATGGAAATACAGAAATAAGCACTTTTCCATAAACAAGCTCTAAATCATGTTTGTTACACTCTGGATGTCCAATGAACATTGTTAGATAGTTTTCAGCAAGTTGCAACATGGAAATACAGAAATAAGCACTTTTCCATAAACAAGCTCTAAATCATGTTTGTTACACTCTGGATGTCCAATGAACATTGTAGATAGTTTTCAGCAAGTTGCAACATGGAAATACAGAAATAAGCACTTTTCCATAAACAGCTCTAAATCATGTTTGTTGCACTCTGGATGTCCAATTTTAGCTGTGCTGTCTATTTGAGATGAACTGAACATTGTAGATAGTTTTCAGCAAGTTGCAACATGGAAATACAGAAATAAGCACTTTTCCATAAACAAGCTCTAAATCATGTTTGTTGCACTCTGGATGTCCAATTTTAGCTGTGCTGTCTATTTGAGATGAACTGAACATTGTAGATAGTTTTCAGCAAGTTGTAACATGGAAATACAGAAA
>NW_024603006.1:0-1028 GCF_018296145.1 Oncorhynchus tshawytscha | reverse complement strand
GAAATAAGTAAGCAAGTTTAGTTTGTATTTCATCCAACAATCTGTGCTACAAATTATGGCTGCAGTATATGCAATTTCTTCCACTTTTTGAGTGACACAAAGATGCTTATCTAAATGGTGAAAATGCAACAGCTGTTAATCAGACTCACTTTCACTTTACATAGTGCACCAAGACATAGTTTCTCGCTTACGATATTTCATCCAACAATCTGTGCTACAAATTATGGCTGCAGTATATGCAATTTCTTCCACTTTTTGAGTGACACAAAGATGCTTATCTAAATGGTGAAAATGCAACAGCTGTTAATCAGACTCACTTTCACTTTACATAGTGCACCAAGAGATAGTTTCTCGCTTACGACCACACCGGCCTGAGTACGCCTGATCTCGTCTGATCTCGGAAGCTAAGCAGGGTCGGGCCTGGTTAGTACTTGGATGGGAGACTTCCTGGGAATACCAGGTGCTGTAAGCTTTTTGTCACTGCCTTGTGGAATTTCAACTCTTTGTCCGTTTATTTCCACAAGGCTGAAATATGTGCCCTTGCTTTGAAATAAGTAAGCAAGTTTAGTTTGTATTTCATCCAACAATCTGTGCTACAAATTATGGCTGCAGTATATGCAATTTCTTCCACTTTTTGAGTGACACAAAGATGCTTATCTAAATGGTGAAAATGCAACAGCTGTTAATCAGACTCACTTTCACTTTACATAGTGCACCAAGAGATAGTTTCTCGCTTACGACCACACCGGCCTGAGTACGCCTGATCTCGTCTGATCTCGGAAGCTAAGCAGGGTCGGGCCTGGTTAGTACTTGGATGGGAGACTTCCTGGGAATACCAGGAGTGACACAAAGATGCTTATCTAAATGGTGAAAATGCAACAGCTGTTAATCAGACTCACTTTCACTTTACATAGTGCACCAAGAGATAGTTTCTCGCTTACGACCACACCGGCCTGAGTACGCCT
Organism: Oncorhynchus tshawytscha; assembly: GCF_018296145.1. NCBI lineage: Eukaryota > Metazoa > Chordata > Actinopteri > Salmoniformes > Salmonidae > Oncorhynchus > Oncorhynchus tshawytscha. The sequence continues at coordinate 63 of NW_024603006.1, read as the reverse complement.
GATCTCGTCTGATCTCGGAAGCTAAGCAGGGTCGGGCCTGGTTAGTACTTGATGGGAGACTTC
>NW_024603005.1:0-1023 GCF_018296145.1 Oncorhynchus tshawytscha | reverse complement strand
CCACCCTGCAACTGTTAGAGTTGCGTAAATTCGAATCTGGTATCAGGATAAATATAACAATGAGTCACCGATTGTATACTATGTATTTTTTATTAGCTAAGTAATAAATGGCAAATGCAACTTTCGTATATACGGGCTCGCTGTAATACCACTCAGGGCAGAACAGAGAACTGACAGGATGTACGTAAACAGTTGTTCTTATACTGTGATGACATAGTTCCAAGCCGTCTGTTGGCCTATCACAGTAGAGGCTGGGCGTGGTTTAAACTTGCTCCGCCTATTGCAGACGCTCAGGCGGGTCCCCGCCTCTTGACGCTTCTTGGAGTTTTTCCTCTGTCGATGTATAGATTCTTACTGTTCTGGTATCGCAGCATAGTGTTGGATCCTGTATTTTACATTATAGCCATTACCATATATATATATGATTGAATATTATCTGTTGTTGGCTTGTGTGGATGTATGTATGTGTTATGCAACATAGCTGATTTGAAACATTGTTAAAAGTATCAGGGCCATGGGACTTTCTCATGATGGAAAAATACAGAAGACAGGGCACATTCAGAGCGTGGGGTTGCAGAACAAGCGGTCTTTTGTTAGATAACAGGAGCCAGGTGCGAGATAACGGTATGGAGCATGAGCCTGGATGTTCTTACCGCTTAACACTTACATCTATCAACAGAAGCGCCAAGAGGCGGGGACCCGCCTGAGCGCCTGCAATGAGCTGAGCAGAGATTTAAACCACGCCCAGTCTCTTCTGTGATAGGCCAACAGACGGAGTTGGAACTGTCTATCACAGTATAAAGAATACTGTTTTACATATTTTTACCTGTTCTGCCTGCATTAAGTTACAGTGAGCCCGTATATACAAAGTTGCATTTACCATTTATTACTTAGCTAATAAAATACATAGTATAAAATCGGTGACTCATTGTTATAATTATCCTGATACCAGTTTTGAATTTTACATAGCTCTAACAATAGTTATAATAGTTGCTCAGTTCCTGCTATTGTGTTCAGTATTTT
>NW_024603004.1:0-1021 GCF_018296145.1 Oncorhynchus tshawytscha | reverse complement strand
TGACCAGTATTGTCTTCCCCAAACCATAGAATGACCAGTATTGTCTTCCCCAAACCATAGAATGACCAGTATTGTCTTCCCCAAACCATAGAATGACCAGTATTGTCTTCCCCAAACCATAGAATGACCAGTATTGTCTTCCCCAAACCATAGAATGACCAGTATTGTCTTCCCCAAACCATAGAATGAATGAAACCCAGTATTGTCTTCCCCAAACCATAGAATGACCAGTATTGTCTTCCCCAAACCATAGAATGACCAGTATTGTCTTCCCCAAACCATAGAATGACCAGTATTGTCTTCCCCAAACCATAGAATGACCAGTATTGTCTTCCCCAAACCATAGAATGACCAGTATTGTCTTCCCCAAAGAATGACCATAGAAACCATAGAATGACCAGTATTGTCTTCCCCAAAACCATAGAATGACCAGTATTGTCTTCCCCAAACCATAGAATGACCAGTATTGTCTTCCCCAAACCATAGAATGACCAGTATTGTCTTCCCCAAACCATAGAATGACCAGTATTGTCTTCCCCAAACCATAGAATGACCAGTATTGTCTTCCCCAAACCATAGAATGACCAGTATTGTCTTCCCCAAACCATAGAATGACCAGTATTGTCTTCCCCAAACCATAGAATGACCAGTATTGTCTTCCCCAAACCATAGAATGACCAGTATTGTCTTCCCCAAACCATAGAATGACCAGTATTGTCAGAATATTGTCTTCCCCAAACCATAGAATGACCAGTATTGTCTTCCCCAAACCATAGAATTGTCTTCCCCAAACCAGTATTGTCTTCCCCAAACCATAGAATGACCAGTATTGTCTTCCCCAAACCATAGAATGACCAGTATTGTCTTCCCCAAACCATAGAATGACCAGTATTGTCTTCCCCAAACCATAGAATGACCAGTATTGTCTTCCCCAAACCATAGAATGACCAGTATTGTCTTCCCCAAACCATAGAATGACCAGTATTGTCTTCCCCAAACCATAGAATGACCAGTATTGTCT
>NW_024603003.1:0-1021 GCF_018296145.1 Oncorhynchus tshawytscha | reverse complement strand
GAACAATGTGGACAGTTTTTAGCATGTTGCAACATTGAAATGCAGAAATAAGCACTTTCCATAAACAAGCTCTAAATCATGTTTGATGCACTCTGGGATAAAACTTTTTTTTTTGTTATGTTTATTCGAGATGTTATGAAAAACACTGTAGAATGCATAAATAAGCACTTTTCCATAAACAAGCTCTAAATCATGTTTGATGCACTCTGGATACAATGTTTTTTACAGAACTGTTCAAACTAGATGATTAGGAACACTGTAGACAATTTTCAGCAAGTTGCAGCATTGAAATACGGAAAATGCACTCTGGGATAAAACTTTTTTTGTTATGTTTATTCGAGATGTTATGAAAACACTGTAGAATGCATAAATAAGCACTTTTCCATAAACAAGCTCTAAATCATGTTTGATGCACTCTGGATACAATGTTTTTTACAGAACTGTTCAAACTAGATGATTAGGAACACTGGAGACAATTTTCAGCAAGTTGCAGCATTGAAATACGGAAATAAGCACTTTTCCATAAACAAGCTCTAAATCATGTTTGATGCACTCTGGGATAAAACTTTTTTTTGTTATGTTTATTCGAGATGTTATGAAAACACTGTAGAATGCATAAATAAGCACTTTTCCATAAACAAGCTCTAAATCATGTTTGATGCACTCTGGATACAATGTTTTTACAGAACTGTTCAAACTAGATGATTAGGAACACTGGAGACAATTTTCAGCAAGTTGCAGCATTGAAATACGGAAATAAGCACTTTTCCATAAACAAGCTCTAAATCATGTTTGATGCCCTCTGGATACAATGTTTTTTACAGAACTGTTCAAACTAGATGATTAGTAACACTGTAGACAATTTTCATCAAGTTGCAGCATTGAAATACAGAAATAACCACTTTTCCATAAACAAGCTCTAAATCATGTTTGATGCACTCTGGATGTCCAATTTTTGCTGTGCTGTCTTATTTGAGATGAAATGAACAATGTGGACAGTTTTTAGCATGTTGCAACATTG
>NW_024603002.1:0-1020 GCF_018296145.1 Oncorhynchus tshawytscha | reverse complement strand
TCACATCAGTCTTTATACCTCGCTGACACCACTACTACTGAGAGAGAGAGAATATTCACATCAGTCTTTATACCTCGCTGACACCACTACTACTGAGAGAGAGAGAATATTCACATCAGTCTTTATACCTCGCTGACACCACTACTACTGAGAGAGAGAGAATATTCACATCAGTCTTTATACCTCGCTACTACACCACTACTACTGAGAGAGAGAATATTCACATCAGTCTTTAAACCTACACCACTACTACTGAGAGAGAGAATATTCACATCAGTCTTTATACCTCGACACCACTACTACTGAGAGAGAGATATTCACAGCAGTCTTTATACCTCGCTGACACCACTACTACTGAGAGAGAATATTCACATCAGTCTGAAATACCTCGCTGACACCACTACTACTGAGAGAGAATATTCACATCAGTCTTTATACCTCGCTGACACCACTACTACTGAGAGAGAGAGAATATTCACATCAGTCTTTATACCTCGCTGACACCACTACTACTGAGAGAGAATATTCACATCAGTCTTTATACCTCGCTGACACCACTACTACTGAGAGAGAGAATATTCACATCAGTCTTTATACCTCGCTGACACCACTACTACTGAGAGAGAGAGAGAATATTCACATCAGTCTTTATACCTCGCTGACACCACTACTACTGAGAGAGAGAATATTCACATCAGTCTTTATACCTCGCTGACACCACTACTACTGAGAGAGAGAGAGAATATTCACATCAGTCTTTATACCTCGCTGACACCACTACTACTGAGAGAGAGAATATTCACATCAGTCTTTATACCTCGCTGACACCACTACTACTGAGAGAGAATATTCACATCAGTCTTTATACCTCGCTGACACCACTACTACTGAGAGAGAATATTCACATCAGTCTTTATACCTCGCTGACACCACTACTACTGAGAGAGAGAGAATATTCACATCAGTCTTTATACCTCGCTGACACCACTACTACTGAGAGAGAATATTCACATCTACTGT
>NW_024603001.1:0-1019 GCF_018296145.1 Oncorhynchus tshawytscha | reverse complement strand
CTAAATTGTCTGGGGATATATGAACTGCTCAAAAATGCTCCAATGTTTATACAAATAGTCTCAAATTGTAGGTCTAGATCAACAGGAACAGGGCATGTAAAGTACATCACTGTGACTATCCTAGTTATGGCTCTATGCACCCTCAAAACTGGCTCGTTTTGGGTGTACGTTCAATTCAGGCCTATTTTTCTAAATTGTCTGGGGATCTATGAACAGCTGAAAAAAAGCTCCAATGTTTATACAAATGGTCTCAAATTGTAGGTCTAGATCAACTGTAACAGAGCATGTAAAGTACATCACATCAATGTGACTATCCTAGTAATGGCTCTTTGCACCCTCAAAACTGGCTCGTTTTGGCTGTACGTTCAATTGAGGCCTATTTTTCTAAATTGTCTGGGGATCTATGAACAGCTCAAAAACGCTCCAATGTTTATACAAATGGTCTCAAATTGTAGGTCTAGATCAACAGGAACAGGGCATGTAAAGTATGTCAATGTGACTATCCTAGTTATGGCTCTATGCACCCTCAAAACTGGCTCGTTTTGGGTGTACGTTCAATTGAGGCCTATTTTTCTAAATTGTCTGGGGATCTATGAACAGCTCAAAAAAGCTCCAATGTTTATACAAATGGACTCAAATTGTAGGTCTAGATCAACTGTAACAGGGCATGTAAAGTACATCACTGTGACTATCCTAGTTATGGCTCTATGCACCCTCAAAACTGGCTCGTTTTGGGTGTACGTTCAATTCAGGCCTATTTTTCTAAATTGTCTGGGGATATATGAACAGCTGAAAAAAGCTCCAATGTTTATACAAATGGTCTCAAATTGTAGGTCTAGATCAACTGTAACAGAGCATGTAAAGTACATCAATGTGACTATCCTAGTAATGGCTCTTTGCACCCTCAAAACTGGCTCGTTTTGGCTGTACGTTCAATTGAGGCCTATTTTTCTAAATTGTCTGGGGATCTATGAACTGCTCAAAAATGCTCCAATGTTTATACAAATAGTCTCAAATTG
>NW_024603000.1:0-1017 GCF_018296145.1 Oncorhynchus tshawytscha | reverse complement strand
GCTCTCTGCTGGACTGGGGAATCCCCACTGTAAACTGGAGACTCTGAGGTCAGTATTCCTGTAGTTGGTCAACAAGTGATAACTGTTCACCAGATCCACATGTGTTTACCAGACACACATAGTCCACACCATATGTGTTTGGACAGTGAAGCTTACAGTTTTAAATGTGGTGCTCCAGCATTTTGGATTTGAGAGAAAATACCTGTGTTACTGTTTAAATATGAATAGTGAATTACAAAGTTATAGAGGCACAAAGATCAGAATAAATGCTAAACTCCTCTGTTATTGGTAATGGTGAGAGGTTAACATGTTTTGTTGTAGCCTCTGTTATTGGTAATGGTGAGAGGTTAGCATGTTTTGTTGTAGCCTCTGTTATTGGTAATGGTGAGAGGTTAGCATGTTTTGTTGTAGCCTCTGTTATTGGTAATGGTGAGAGGTTAGCATGTTTTGTTGTAGCCTCTGTTATTGGTAATGGTGAGAGGTTAGCATGTTTTGTTGTAGTCTCTGTTATTGGTAATGGTGAGAGGTTAGCATGTTTTGTTGTAGTCTCTGTTATTGGTAATGGTGAGAGGTTAGCATGTTTTGTTGTAGCCTCTGTTATTGGTAATGGTGAGAGGTTAGCATGTTTTGTTGTAGCCTCTGTTATTGGTAATGGTGAGAGGTTAGCATGTTTTGTTGTAGTCTCTGTTATTGGTAATGGTGAGAGGTTAGCATGTTTTGTTGTAGTCTCTGTTATTGGTAATGGTGAGAGGTTAGCATGTTTTGTTGTAGTCTCTGTTATTGGTAATGGTGAGAGGTTAGCATGTTTTGTTGTAGTCTCTGTTATTGGTAATGGTGAGAGGTTAGCATGTTTTGTTGTAGTCTCTGTTATTGGTAATGGTGAGAGGTTAGCATGTTTTGTTGTAGTCCTCTGTTATTGGTAATGGTGAGAGGTTAGCATGTTTTGTTGTAGACTCTGTTATTGGTAATGGTGAGAGGTTAGCATGTTTTGTTGTAGTCTCTGTTGTTTGGTAAGGT
>NW_024602999.1:0-1015 GCF_018296145.1 Oncorhynchus tshawytscha | reverse complement strand
TACTGTCATTATATTACCCTCTACTGTAATTATATTACCCTGGTCTACCATCTACTGTCATAATATTACCCTGTCTGCCATCTCCTGTCATAGATGACACTGGTCTACCCTCTACTGTCACTATCTTACCCTGGTCTCCTCTTTACTGTCATTATATTACCATGGTCTACCATCTACTGTCACTATATCACCCTCTACTGTCATTAGATTACCCTGGTCTACCATCTACTGTCACTATATTACCCTGATCTACCATCTACTGTCATTATATTAACCTGGTCTACCATCTACTGTCATTATATTACCCTGGTCTACCAACTACTGTCATTATATTACCCTGGTCTACCCTCTACTGTCATTATATTACCCTGGTCTACCATCTACTGTCATTATATTACCCTCTACTGTAATTATATTACCCTGGTCTACCATCTACTGTCATAAATGACCCTGGTCTACCCTCTACTGTCACTATCTTACCCTGGTCTCCTCTCTACTGTCATTATATTAACCTGGTCTACCCTCTACTGTCATTATATTACCCTGGTCTACTGTCATTATATTACCCTGGTCTACCATCTAGTGTCATTATATTACACTGCTCTACCATCTACTGTCATTATATTACCCTGATCTACAATCTACTGTCATTATATTAACCTGGTCTACGATCTACTGTCATTATATTACCCTGGTCTACCAACTACTGTCATTATATTACCCTGTTCTACCATCTACTATCATTATATTACCCTGGTCTACCCTCTACTGTCATTATATTACCCAGTTCTACTGTCATTATATTACCCTGGTCTACCATCTACTGTCATTATATTACCCTGGTCTACCCTCTACTGTCATTATATTACCCTGGTATACCATCTACTGTCATTATATTGACCTGGTCTACCATCTACTGTGATTATATTGACCCTGGTCTACCATTTACTGTCATTATATTACCCTTGGTCTACCATCTACTGTCATTATATTGACCTTGGTCTACCATCTACTG
>NW_024602998.1:0-1013 GCF_018296145.1 Oncorhynchus tshawytscha | reverse complement strand
TGTGTTATATCTCTGTGTTCTATCTCTGTGTTCTATCCCTGTGTATCTATCACTGTGTTCTATCACTGTGTTCTATCACTGTGTTCTATCCCTGTGTATCTATCTCTGTGTTCTATCACTGTGTTCTATCTCTGTGTTCTATCACTGTGTTCTATCCCTGTGTTCTATCCCTGTTATCTATCTCTGTGTTCTATCACTGTGTTCTATCTCTGTGTTCTATCCCTGTGTTCTATCCCTGTGTTCTATCACTGTGTTCTATCACTGTGTTCTATCCCTGTGTTCTATCACTGTGTTCTATCCCTGTGTTCTATCACTGTGTTCTATCCCTGTTATCTATCTCTGTGTTCTATCACTGTGTTCTATCACTGTGTTCTATCACTGTGTTCTATCTCTGTGTTCTCTCCCTGTTATCTATCTCTGTGTTCTATCTCTGTGTTCTATCCCTGTTATCTATCTCTGTGTTCTCTCCCTGTTATATATCTCTGTGTTATATCTCTGTGTTCTATCCCTGTGTTCTATCCCTGTGTTCTATCACTGTGTTCTATCACTGTGTTCTATCACTGTGTTCTATCCCTGTGTTCTATCACTGTGTTCTATCCCTGTGTTCTATCCCTGTGTTCTATCCCTGTGTTCTATCCCTGTGTTCTATCCCTGTGTTCTATCACTGTGTTCTATCTCTGTGTTCTATCACTGTGTTCTATCCCTGTGTTCTATCACTGTGTTCTATCACTGTGTTCTATCACTGTGTTCTATCTCTGTGTTCTCTCCCTGTTATCTATCACTGTGTTCTATCTCTGTGTTCTATCCCTGTTATCTATCTCTGTGTATCTATCTCTGTGTTCTATCACTGTGTTCTATCCCTGTTATCTAACTCTGTGTTCTATCCCTGTGTTATATCTCTGTGTTCTATCCCTGTGTTCTATCCCTGTGTATCTATCACTGTGTTCTATCCCTGTGTATCTATCACTGTGTTCTATCCCTGTGTTATATCTCTGTGTTCTATCCCTGTGTTC
>NW_024602997.1:0-1012 GCF_018296145.1 Oncorhynchus tshawytscha | reverse complement strand
TCTAATGATGAAACATGGAGTCTTAAAGGAGGACTGTAGCATCTAATGAAACATGGAGTCTTAAAACTTCTTATGGCTAGCGGAACCCCTCGACAACATTCCTCTGAAAAGGCAGAGCGCGAAATTCAAAATATTTTTTTGAAATATGTAACTTTCATACATTCACAAGTGCAATACACCAAATTAAAGCTTAACTTCTTGTTAATCTACCCATCGTGTCTGATTTCAAAAGAGTGTTACAGCGGAAGCACACCATATAATTATGTTAGGTCAGAGCCTCAAAAACACACACAGCCATTTTCCAGCCAAAGAGAGGAGTCACAAGAAGCGGAAATAGAGAAAATGAATCACTAACCTTTGATCTTCATCAGATGGCACTCATAGGACTTCATGTTACACAATACATGTATGTTTTGTTCGATAAAGTTCATATTTATATCCAAAAATCTCAGGGTTTAAACACTGTTTTCCATGCTTGTTCAATTAACCATAAACAATTAATGAACATGCACCTGTGGAACGGTTGTTAAGACACCAACAACTTGCAGACGGTTGGCAATTAAGGTTACAGTTATGAAAACTTAGGACTCCAATGAGGCCTTTCTACCGAATCTGGAAACACCAAAAGAAAAATGCCCAGGGTCCCTGCTCATCTGTGTGAACGTGTCTTAGGCATGCTGCAGGGAGGCATGAGGACTACTGCAGATGTGGCCAGGGCAATAAATTGCACTGTCCGTACTGTGAGACGCCCAGCGCTACAGGAGACAGGACGGACAGCTTATCATCCTCGCAGTGGCAGACCACGTGTAATAACACCTGCACAGGATCGGTACATCCGAACATCACACCTGCGTGGACAGGTACAGGATGGCAACAACAACTGCCAAAGTTACACCAGGAACGCACAATCCCTCCATCAGTGCTCAGACTGTCTGCAATAGGCTGAGAGAGGCTGGACTGAGGGTTTGTATGCCTATTGTAAGGCAGGTAGGTCCTCACTAGACATCACTGG
>NW_024602996.1:0-1010 GCF_018296145.1 Oncorhynchus tshawytscha | reverse complement strand
AACTACAGGTACAGCCGCAATGCGGAACATATCCCAATCCACGTGATTGAAGCAGTCTTGAAGCGTGGAATAATTAACTAGGAAATAGGGGCACCAAGGAAAGTATTCAGATTACAAAGTTATAATTTCCCAATATAACCTTTCAGATATTTTCATATCTGATCAATAGCCTTCTGATTAATTAATTATTCATTTTACCTCACGTTAGTCTCATTCCAAACGTAGTAAATTGTTGGTTATCTGCACGAATCCAGTCTTCACTATGAGTCATCCATACATCAATTGTCTTAAATCATTTATTTATTACTAAGTAATTCACTGAAATGCATAAACAAACAGTAAATATGGTTACATGAAATGATAGAATGTGCCCTCGTGGGCTGAACTGGCATGGCAGCTTGTTAGACAAGGGAGCAGAGTTAATTATAACAATTAAAATGCTAATCCCTTACACATGAACGCTCACTCATTCGGGAACAATTGCAATCAATATATATATTTACGCTTAATGTGTCGTCTTGATCGCTGGTGAAAAGTATTTCTTTTGTAGAATTCTCCGTCTCTCCCTCTCTCTCTCTCTGTCTTGGTTAGAGGGGATAGATCAAAGTGACATTCGTTATAGGATGGATGTTTCGGCGGTTGTCGTTCTACGCGTTCACTGATGCCTAATTCCTAGCTGCAGACTAGTAATCAGTATCAAAGACTTGTTCTCATTCTGTTGGTATCGATAGTCTAAGAGGTTAACCACATGGTATGGTTAGAAAGATTCAGCAATGGTCTACACCTTTAGCCCTCTCGTAATTGAGGTAAGCTTGGTCTACAACCTTAGTCCTCCCCTAATGGAGAAATACATGGTCTGCTGATAATTTCTCAAAGTTGGGTTTTATTCAGAATGGCAGAAGAGGGCTGTCCCAGGATGTCTGACCCTAACTGGGCTCAGGGGCGGTCCTCTGATTTAGTTCAAATCAAAAAGGAATTGTATTTTTCTTCATTAAACAGTCCACAATCAT
>NW_024602995.1:0-1008 GCF_018296145.1 Oncorhynchus tshawytscha | reverse complement strand
GGAGAGTAAAAACTCCACCTCTAACATACTGTATATAGGAGAGTAAAAACTCCACCTCTAACATACTGTATATAGGAGAGTAAAAACTCTACCTCTAACATACTGTATATAGGAGAGTAAAAACTCCACCTCTAACATACTGTATATAGGAGAGTAAAAACTCCACCTCTAACATACTGTATATAGGAGAGTAAAAACTCCACCTCTAACATACTGTATATAGGAGAGTAAAAACTCCACCTCTAACATACTGTATATAGGAGAGCAAAAAACTCTACCTCTAACATACTGTATATAGGAGAGCAAAAACTCTACCTCTAACATACTGTATATAGGAGAGTAAAAACTCTACCTCTAACATACTGTATATAGGAGAGTAAAAACTCCACCTCTAACATACTGTATATAGGAGAGCAAAAACTCTACCTCTAACATACTGTATATAGGAGAGTAAAAACTCTACCTCTAACATACTGTATATAGGAGAGTAAAAACTCCACCTCTAACATACTGTATATAGGAGAGTAAAAACTCTACCTCTAACATACTGTATATAGGAGAGTAAAAACTCTACCTCTAACATACTGTATATAGGAGAGTAAAAACTATACCACTAACATACTGTATATAGGAGAGTAAAAACTCTACCTCTAACATACTGTATATAGGAGAGTAAAAACTCCACCTCTAACATACTGTATATAGGAGAGTAAAAACTCTACCTCTAACATACTGTATATAGGAGAGTAAAAACTCTACCTCTAACATACTGTATATAGGAGAGTAAAACTCTACCTCTAACATGCTGTATATAGGAGAGTAAAACTCTACCTCTAACATACTGTATATAGGAGAGTAAAAAGTCTACCTCTAACATACTGTATATAGGAGAGTAAAACTCTACCTCTAACATACTGTATATAGTGAAGGAGAGTAAAAACTATACCACTAGCATACTGTATATAGGAGAGTAAAAACTCTACCTCTAACATACTGTATATGAGAGTA
>NW_024602994.1:0-1006 GCF_018296145.1 Oncorhynchus tshawytscha | reverse complement strand
ATACTATTATAATTATTGATCTTTACTGTAAACACACTGACCTACAAGTCACTGTAAATGTGTCCCAACTATTTAAGTAAAGGGCCTGTATGATAAACTAATTCAAATCTATTTGTTCTGCTTTTGACTCTGCACCATTCTCTACCCCTACCCTCATCACAGCTCCATTATATAATCCATGATGTTTATATTAATCACCACATATCCTCTACCCTCCTCCATTATATAATCCATGATGTTTATATTAATCACTACATATCCTCTACCCTCCTCCATTATATAATCCATGATGTTTATATTAATCACTATATATCCTCTACCCTCCTCCATTATATAATCCATGATGTTTATATTAATCACTACATATCCTCTACCCTCCTCCATTATATAATCCATGATGTTTATATTAATCACTACATATCCTCTACCCTCCTCCATTATATAATCCATTATGTTTATATTAATCACCACATATCCTCTACCTGTCACGACTTCCGCCGAAGTTGGTCCCTCTCCTTGTTCGGGCGGCGTTCTGCTTTTGAAGTCCCCGACCTTCTAGCCATCGCTGAGCCTCTTTTAATTTTTCTTTGGTTTTGTCTGGTCTTGTATCACACCTGGTTCCAATCCCATTTATTACCTGTTGTGCGTTTAACCCTCTGTTCCCCCTCATTGTCCTTGTCTGTGATTGTTTGTTTGTAAGCTATGTGCAAGATATGTTCTGGTGGGTTTTGTACCCACTTGTATTATTTTGTATATTTTGTTTTTCAGAGTTTTTGAGAACTTATTAAACTGCTCCGTTTTATACCAAGTTCGATCTCCTGCGCCTGACTTCCCTGCCACCAGCACTCACCCTTACAGATTCACCGACTGCATGTGGAGTCAGCAGGAGCAGGTACCCCGGGTATAGGGGTGGAGGAACGCGTCCGGGGGCACGCAGCAATGCTTCACCATCTTGGCATCGCCATAGACAGGGGGGGTACTGTCACACCCTGACCTTAGAGAGACG
>NW_024602993.1:0-1006 GCF_018296145.1 Oncorhynchus tshawytscha | reverse complement strand
AATATAATGTTGCACTGACGAACATTGCGCTACATTTTTGCCCTTTTAAGGCCATTCAAAAAGCAAACAAACATTAGATAACTACAGGGCTACTTCCTTGAAAATGTTGCTGCACTTTCGATGCAAGGTAACTTTTGACCTGCTGTGTTTTCCTGTTGTCACATGGATTGGTGTGTTGTTGAACATGAAAGATGACAAGTTACTATACCTACTGGTAAAATGGCTGTCAATGGTCTCTGATCTTCTGTTACTCAATAGCTTGATCATTCTGTGTTCTCCAAGGAACATATCATTTATTCTTATTAATCTGGCTAGTATGACAATGTAAATGATGTCAATCTGGCATGAAAAACCTTAGCATTTATATTTATCTCATGAGAAGGACAATGTTGGTTCAGTGTGTGTGTGTGTTGTGTGTATATGTATGCCTATACGCCATGAAAGTGACTCGCTACTACATCATTCTTCCGGAGTCAGTCCCTAATTATTTTGAATGGGCTTGGCGATTATATATTACATTTGTAAAAATGCAGTTGTTTAAAATATATATTTATCAGAATATATTTGTGATTGTGGCTGTATTTAATCATGCCAGATGCCTTTTAATATAATGTTGCACTGACGAACATTGCGCTACATTTTTGCCCTTTAAGGCCATTCAAAAGCAAACAAACATTAGATAACTAGGCTACTTCCTTGAAAATGTTGCTGCACTTTCGATGCAAGGTAACACAACCATTGGAACAATGTGCTGTTGTTTCGTAAACTCCATGTTCAGCTGGGAAGAGAGCACGGACGGCCAGCGAGCTTTTGACCTGCTGTGTTTCCTGTTGTCACATGTGATTGGTGTGTTGTTGAACATGAAAGGACAAGTTACTACACTCTTACCTGGTAAAATGGCTGTCATTGGTCTCTGATCTTCTGTTACTCAATAGCTTGATCATTCTGTGTTCTCCAAGAACATATCATTTATTCTTATTAATCTGGCTATATGACAATGTAAATG
>NW_024602992.1:0-1005 GCF_018296145.1 Oncorhynchus tshawytscha | reverse complement strand
TGATTTAGAGCTTGATTATGGAAAAGTGCTTTTTCTGTATTTCCATGTTGCAACTTGCTGAAAACTGTCCACAATGTTCATTTCATCTCAAATGGACAGCACAGCAAAAATTGCACATCCAGAGTGCAACAAACATGATTTTAGAGCTTGTTTATGGAAAAGTGCTTATTTCTGTATTTCCATGTTGCAACTTGCTGAAAACTATCTACAATGTTCAGTTCATCTCAAATAGACAGCACAGCAAAAATTGTACATCCATAGTGCAACAAACATGATTTAGAGCTTGATTATGGAAAAGTGCTTTTTTCTGTATTTCCATGTTGCAACTTGCTGAAAACTGTCCACAATGTTCATTTCATCTCAAATGGACAGCACAGCAAAAATTGGACATCCAGAGTGCAACAAACATGATTTAGAGCTTGTTTATGGAAAAGTGCTTAATTCTGTATTTTCATGTTGCAACTTGCTGAAAACTGTCCACGGTGTTCATTTCAACTCAAATAGACAGCACAGTTGTCCAGAGTGCATGATTTTAGAGCTTGTTTATGGAAAAGTGCTCAAATGTTGCAACTTGCTGAAACAGCTACAATGTTCAAAAATAGACAGCACAGCAAAATTGCACATCCAGAATGCAACAAACATGATTTTAGAGCTTGTTTATGGAAAAGTGCTTATTTCTGTATTTCCATGTTGCAATTTGCAGAAAACTATCTACAATGTTCAGTTCATCTCAAATAGACAGCGCAGCAGAAAATGGAAATCCAGAGGGCATCAAACATGATTTAGAGCTTGTTTATGGAAAGTGCTTATTTCTGCATTTCAATGTTGCAACTTACTGAAAACAGTTTGCAGTGTTTTCATAACATCTCGAATAAACATAACAAAAACATTTTTTTAATCCAGAGTGCAACAAACATGATTTAGAGCTTGTTTATGGAAAAGTGCTTAATTCTGTATTTTCATGTTGCAACTTGCTGAAAACTGTCCACGGTGTTCATTTCAACT
>NW_024602991.1:0-1004 GCF_018296145.1 Oncorhynchus tshawytscha | reverse complement strand
ATTCAGCCATTCAGTTCTGTGATGAAATGTTGGGACATCCTGTATGTTAGTGCCAGCCTGAATTCGTCCGTACTACACCAGCTATGCCTATTCAGCCATTCAGTTCTGTGATGAAATGTTGGGACATCCTGTATGTTAGTGCTAGCCTCAACTCCGTTCCCACACCAGCTATGCCTACACCATTCAGTTCTGTGATGAAATGTTGGGACATCCTGTATGTTAGTGCTAGCCTTCAGCCATTCAGTTCAGTGTGATGAAATGTTGGGACATCCTGTATGTTAGTGCTAGCCTCAACTCCGTTCCGTACCACACCAGCTATGCCTATTCAGCCATTCAGTTCTGTGATGAAATGTTGGGGACATCCTGTATGTTAGTGCTAGCCTCGACTCCGTTCCGTACCACACACAGCTATGCCTATTCAGCCATTCAGTTCTGTGATGAAATGTTGGGACATCCTGTATGTTAGTGCTAGCCTCAACTCCGTTCCGTACCACACCAGCTATGCCTATTCAGCCATTCAGTTCTGTGATGAAATGTTGGGACATCCTGTATGTTAGTGCTAGCCTCAACTCCGTTCCGTACCACACCAGCTATGCTGTGCATCCATTCACACACAAAGGGCTCAGTCATGCTGTCGGGGAGGGAGAATGTGGTCATCCAAGCAACAGACACGAACACAGCAGGCAGCGAATGTTAGGCTTGAACAAAATGAGAAGGACCCACTAGTACTGCATGGTGAATATGGCTTGTATGACCACTATCTCCCTGAGGGATTTACCCCAGACATTTGTGTCTGAATAGATGCCCAGTGTAAGGGTGCTAAAGAGCAATGTCAATCAAACCAACATGGGAGCAGCTACAGTAAGTCTATATGTAGCTACTGGACACAGTGGATAATACAGTAGCCTATAGGACATGAATAATGGGTGTGGAGGGTGTTATATTAGCACATCTAGTTCCTATTAGCATTAGACTACCACACTTTCATGATGCACGCTTTGTTT
>NW_024602990.1:0-1001 GCF_018296145.1 Oncorhynchus tshawytscha | reverse complement strand
TTGCACACTGGGAGCAATGGTAAAGCTTCTCCCTGTGTGCAGTCATGTGTTTTAATTTTACCCCCTTTTCTCCCAAATATGGTGGTATCCAATTGTTAGTAGCTACAATCTTGTCTCATCGCTACAACTCCCGTCACGGGCTCGGGAGAGACAAAGGTCGAAGTTCTGCGTCCTCCGTGCACAACCCAACCAAATCGCACTGCCTCTTAACATGACCGCATCCAACCCGGAAGCCAGCCGCACCAATGTGTTGGAGAAACAATGTGCACCTGTGACCTTGGCTGGCGCACACTGCGCCCCGGACCCCACAGAGTCGCTGGTGCGATGAGACAAGAGATATCCCTACCGGCCAAACCCTCCTAACCCGGACTGACGCTAGGCCAAATGTGCTTCACCCGCGACAGAGCCTGGCGCGAACCCAAGTCTCTGGTGGCACAGCCCACCAACCACTGCGGCACCCGGGAGGCCCTCTAATGTTTTTGAAGCTTCCCTAATTTGTTAAAATTCTTTGAACATTGGGAGCAGTGGTAGACTTCTCACCTGTGTGTATTCGCTAATGTGTTTTCAGTTGACATAAGTGGGAAAAACTCTTTCCACACTGGTAAAAATGGTACAGCTTTTCTCCTGTATGTATCTCTCAAGTATTTTCAGAGTCCCTAACATTGTAAACGGCTTTCCAGGTAGGACTTCTCCCCTATGTGTATTCTCTCATGTGTTTTCAGGTCCCTTAACTGATTACAACCCTTTCCACACTGGGAGCAGTGTTAAGGCTTCTCCCCTGTGTGTATTTTCCCCTGTTGGTTCAGGTGTCCTTTCTGGTTAAAACTCTTTCCAGGACCTCAACTCTTTTCTATTTTTTACCAATGACCATACAGTTTTTAAATTCCTCATCAATCCATGGAGCCTTAACAGTTCTAACAGTCAGTTTCTTAACAGGTACATGTTTATCAATAATTGGAAGAAGCAATTTAATATGGTAAAAACAGGTAAACACATTGTCA
>NW_024602989.1:0-1000 GCF_018296145.1 Oncorhynchus tshawytscha | reverse complement strand
ATTGACAGTAGATAGACCAGGGTAATATAATGACAGTAGATGGTAATATAATGACAGTAGATGAGATGGGTAATATAATGACAGTAGATGGTAGACCAGGTATAATGACAGTATGGTAGACCAGGGTAATATAATGACAGTAGATGGTAGACCAGGGTAATATAATGACAGTAGATGGTAGACCAAGGTAATATAATGACAGTAGATGGTAGACCAGGGTAATATAATGACAGGGTAGATAATG
Organism: Oncorhynchus tshawytscha; assembly: GCF_018296145.1. Lineage (NCBI taxonomy): Eukaryota > Metazoa > Chordata > Actinopteri > Salmoniformes > Salmonidae > Oncorhynchus > Oncorhynchus tshawytscha. Next base: position 756 of record NW_024602989.1, on the reverse strand, counting down.
ACAGTAGACCAGGGTAATATAAAGACAGTAGATGGTAGACCAGGGTAATATAATGACAGTAGATGGTAGACCAGGGTAATATAATGACAGTAGATGGTAGACCAGGAATGGTAATATAATGACAGTAGATGGTAGACCAAGGGTAATATAATGACAGGAGATGGTATACCAGGGTAATATAATGACAGTAGATAGACCAGGGTAATATAATGACAGTAGATGGTAGACCAGGGTAATATATTGACAGTAGATAGTAGACCAGGTAATATAATGACAGTAGATATAGGGTAATATATTGACAGTAGAGACCAGGGTAATATAATGACAGTAGATGGTAGACCAGGGTAATATAATGACAGTAGATGGTAGTGACAGTAGAGGTAGACCAGGGTAATATAATGACAGTAGATGGTATACCAGGGTAATATATTGACAGTAGATGAGACCAGGGTAATATAATGACAGTGGATGGTAGACCAGGGTAATATAATGACAGTAGATGGTAGACCAGGTAATATAATGACAGTAGATGGTAGACCAGGGTAATATAATGACAGTAGATGGTATACCAGGGTAATATAATGACAGTAGATGGTAGACCAGGGTAATATAATGACAGTAGATGGTAGACCAGGGTAATATAATGACAGTAGATGGTAGACCAGGGGTAATATAATGACAGTAGATGGCAGACCAAGGGTAATATAATGACAGGAGATGGTATACCAGGGTAATATATTGACAGTAGATAGACCA
>NW_024602988.1:0-999 GCF_018296145.1 Oncorhynchus tshawytscha | reverse complement strand
GATCTACTGCCTCCTATTATATTATGACAGACCAGGTAGATATACTGTCTCTATGTCTCTATTATATTATGACAGACCAGCTAGATATACTGTCTCTATTGTATTATGACAGACCAGCTAGACATACGGTCTCTATTATATTATGACAGACCAGCTACATACACTGTTTCTATTATATTATGACAGACCAGGTAGATATACTGTCTCTATTATATTATGACAGACCAGCTAGATATACTGTCTCTATTATATTATGACAGACCAGCTAGATCTACTGTCTCTATTATATTATGACAGACCAGGTAGACATACGGTCTATATTATATTATGACAGACCAGCTACATACACTGTTTCTATTATATTATGACAGACCAGGTAGATATACTGTCTATATTATATTATGACAGACCAGCTAGATCTACTGCCTCCTATTATATTTTGACAGACCAGGTAGATCTACTGTCTCTATGTCTCTATTATATTATGACAGACCAGCTAGATCTACTGTCTCTATTATATTATGACAGACCAGCTAGATCTACTGTCTCTATTATATTATGACAGACCAGCTAGATCTACTGTCTCTATTATATTATGACAGACCAGCTAGATCTACTGTCTCTATTATATTATGACAGACCAGCTAGATCTACTGTCTATTATATTATGACAGACCAGCTAGATCTACTGTCTATTATATTATGACAGACCAGCTAGATCTACTGTCTCTATTGTATTATGGCAGACCAGCTAGATCTACTGTCTCTATTATATTATGACAGACCAGCTAGATCTACTGTGTCTATTATATTATGACAGACCAGCTAGATCTACTGTGTCTATTATATTATGACAGACCAGCTAGATCTACTGTCTCTATTATATTATGACAGACCAGCTAGATCTACTGTCTCTATTATATTATGACAGACCAGCTAGATCTACTGTCTATTATATTATGACAGACCAGCTAGATCTACTGTCTATTATATTATGAC
>NW_024602987.1:0-996 GCF_018296145.1 Oncorhynchus tshawytscha | reverse complement strand
AAATGCTAGCTATTAAAATCAGATCCAATAACAACATTAGAGAATTAGAAAACCAAGGCTTAAAGGTTTTAAATGTTTTATTTTGTTTATTGTTTTTGCATTGTTGTTTGTTGTTCTTGGGGGTGGGGAATGGAATTAATTGTATTTTTATTTTTATTTCTTCCTGGGGGACTGGGGAGGGGTCTCGAATGGTTGAGGGACAGCTATTGGGGAACTGTGTATGTGTGGTGGGGGGGGGGGCATCAACAACAGCTCAGCTGCGAAGTGGTAGGCCACACAAGCTCACAGAATGGGATTGCCAAGTGCTAAAGCGCGTAGCTTGTAAAAATTGTCTGTCCTCGGTTGCAACACTCGCTACCGAGTTCCAAACTGCCTCTGGAAGCAATGTCACAACTGTTCATCAGGAACTTCATGAAATGAGTTTCCATAGCCAAGCAGCCGCACACAAGCTTAAGATCACCATGTGCAATGCCAATTGTCGGCTGGAGGGGTGTAAAGCCCGCCGCCATTGGCGTTCTCTGGAGTGAGCAATCAGGCTTCATCATCTGGCAGTCCGATGGATGAATCTGGGTTTGTCTGATCGTTAACTGTCCGAATGCATAGTGCCAACTGTAAAGTTTGGTGGAGGAGGCATAATGGTCTGGAGCTGTTTTTCATGGTTCGGGCCCCTTAGTTCCAGTGAAGGGAAATCTTATTTCTACAGCATACATTCTAGACGATACCGTGGCAACAGTTTGGGGAAGGCCCTTTCCTGTTTCAGCATGACAATGCCACCGTGCACAAAGCGAGGTCCATACAGAAAAGTTTTGTTGAGATCGGTGTGGAAGAACTTGACTGGCCTGCACAGAGCCCTGACCTCAATCCCATCGAACACCTTTGGGATGAATTGGAATGGCAACTGCGAGTCAGGCCTAATCGCCCAACATCAGTGCCCAACCTCACTAATGCTCTTGTGGCTGAATGGAAGGAAGTCCCAATAGCAATGTTCCTACATCT
>NW_024602986.1:0-996 GCF_018296145.1 Oncorhynchus tshawytscha | reverse complement strand
ACAGTGACTAGAGAGGAGAGACCAGACCAGACAGTGACCAGAGAGGAGAGACCAGACAGTGACTAGAGAGGAGAGACCAGACAGTGATGAGAGAGAGACACCAGACAGTGACTAAAGAGGAGTAGACCAGACAGTGACTAGAGAGTGAGAGACCAGACAGACTAGAGAGGAGAAACCAGACAGTGACCAAAGATAGAGACCAGACAGTGACTGGAGAGAAGAGACCAGACAGTGACTGAGGAGAAGAGACCATACAGTGACTAGAGAGAAGAGACCAGACAGTGACTAGAGAGAAGAGACCAGACAGTGACTAGAGAGCGAGAGACCAGACAGTGACTAGAGAGAAGAGACCAGACAGTGACTAGAGAGAAGAGACCAGACAGTGACTAGAGAGAAGAGACCAGACAGTGACTAGAGAGAAGAGACCAGACTAGAGAGAAGAGACCAGACAGTGACTAGAGAGAAGAGACCAGACAGTGACTAGAGAGGAGAGACCAGACAGTGACTAGAGAGGAGAGACCAGACAGTGACTAGAGAGGAGAGACCAGACAGTGACTAGAGAGGAGAGACCAGACAGTGACTAGAGAGGAGAGACCAGACAGTGACTAGAGAGGAGAGACCAGACAGTGACTAGAGAGAAGAGACCAGACAGTGATGAGAAAGATGAGACCAGACAGTGACTAGAGAGGAGAGACCAGACAGTGATGAGAGAGGAGACACCAGACAGTGACTAAAGAGGAGAGACCAGACAGTGATGAGAGAGGAGACACCAGACAGTGACTAAAGAGGAGAGACCAGACAGTGATGAGAGAGGAGACACCAGACAGTGACTAAAGAGGAAAGACCAGACAGTGATGAGAGAGGAGACACCAGACAGTGACTAAAGAGGAGAGACCAGACAGTGACTAGAGAGGAGAGACCAGACAGTGACTAGAGAGGAGAGACCAGACAGTGATGAGAAAGGAGACACCAGACAGTGACTAAAGAGAGACCAGA
>NW_024602985.1:0-995 GCF_018296145.1 Oncorhynchus tshawytscha | reverse complement strand
CATGTTCTTATGGGGGAGACATGTTCTTATGGGGGAGACATGTTCTTATGGGGAGACATGTTCTTATGGGGAGACATGTCTTATGGACATGTTCTTATGGGGAGACATGTTCTTATGGGGGAGACATGTTCTTATGGGGGAGACATGTTCTGGCGGGAGACATGTCTATGGGGAGACATACCTATGGTGAGGATATGTTCTTATGGGGGGAGAATGTTCCCATGGGGAGACATGTTCTTATGGGGAGACATGTCTTATAGAGACATGTCTATGGGGACATGTTCTTATGGACATTTTTCTCATGGGGGAGACATGTACCTATGGGGAGACATGTTCTTGCTGGGGAGACATGTTCATGTGGAGACATTATGGGGAGATGTTCTTATGGGGGAGACATGTTCTTATGGGGAGACATGTTCTTATGGGGGAGACATGTTCTTTGGGGAGACATGTTCTTATGGGAAGACATGTTCTTATGGGGAGACATGTTCTTATGGGGGAGACATGTTCTTATGGGGAGACATGTTCTTATGGGGGAGACATGTTCTTATGGGGAGACATGCTCTATGGGGAGACATGTTCTTATGGGGAGACATGTTCTTATGGAGATATGTCTCCATGTAAGACATGTTCTTATGGGGAAGACATGTTCTTATGGGGAGACATGTTCTTTTATGGGGAGACATGTCTTTATGGGGGAGACATGTTCTTATGGGGAGACATGTTCTTATGGGGAGACATGTTCCTATGGGGAGACATGTTCCATGGGGGAGACATGTTCTTATGGGGAGACATTGCCTCTATGGACATGTCTCCATGGAGTATATATATCCTATGGGAGACATGTTCTTATGGGGGAGACATGTTCATGGGAGACATGTTCTGCTGGGGAGACATGTTTCATGTTCCTTATGGACATGTTCTTCATGGGGAGACATGTTCTTATGGGGAGACATGTCTATGGGGAGACATGTTCTTATGGGGAGACATGTTCT
>NW_024602984.1:0-990 GCF_018296145.1 Oncorhynchus tshawytscha | reverse complement strand
GGGCTGAACTGCCTCCATTGTCAATTGTGGATATAGTGAGGAGAAGCGGCCTCAGGGAGCCGTAGGTAAATTCTCAGGGAGCTTTAACATCCCCCGTTGACGCAGAAGCCACGCACATCATATCTGGTTTGTTTTTGGGCTGCATCCTCCTACCTCCTCATAGCCCATGTTCCTACTTTCAATTCTGCTTCTGCCCTTTCTCTCTCTAGTCCCTTCCTTCTTGAACCAATGAGCTTTGTTCCTCTCTGTCTCACCGTTTGCTTTCCCTACGTCTTCCTGTAGCTCTCTCTGTATATCTTGGAGATTCCCCCCTGTAGGGGGTCCCATAAAGTAACCTGCTTGTGTCCATTTTAGCCGTAATCCCTTTCCACACTTCTCCACTTTCTCATACTGTTCTTTACCTCCTGCTCTATTAATCATACTCTGATCTAAATATTCATTGAATCTGAGTTTGGGCGTGGTGGCTGCAGACATTTTTATCTAATTCGTCAGATTTTGTGTATAATGCGTTATCTAGGTTTTAGTCAATCCTTTGTGTGGCTTATTTCTATCTTTGTATACTCAAACCGTCCCTGTTCGAGACCAGGGATGTACTGTAGTGCTAGCACAGACCTCTCCCATGCGCCCCCAGCCTTGCACAGATCAGTAATGTGGCGGCAGTTACGTGTGTGCTTGCCTCTGCGGCATGTAATTAGAATTTGTTCAGCGATTTATTTAAGTATTTTCTAGAAATGATTCGGCGATTTCCTTTTGGAACAATATATTAGTGAATATATGCGGTTCTATAACAATTGTCAGAGTAATTCTAGTACATTAGGAAATATAAAAAATAGAAGAATATTTTTTTTTTATAAATTGTTCTGCGAATTATTTAAATACTTTCTGCAAATAATTCAGTAACTTCCTTTATGAACTTATATCAGTCAAATCCAGCGATTCTATAACAATTGTCAGAACAATTTTAAACTTTAGGCAATACCAACAGGATTG
>NW_024602983.1:0-987 GCF_018296145.1 Oncorhynchus tshawytscha | reverse complement strand
GGTTCTATATATATTCTATATATACTGTATACTCAGACAGGCTAACCTCCTATAAAGGGTTCTATATATATTCTATATATACTGTATACTCAGACAGGCTAACCTCCTATAAAGGGTTCTATATATATTCTATATATACTGTATACTCAGACAGGCTAACCTCCTATAAAGGGTTCTATATATATTCTATATATACTGTATACTCAGACAGGCTAACCTCCTATAAAGGGTTCTATATATATTCTATATATACTGTATACTCAGACACTTCCTAACCTCCTATAAAGGGTTCTATATATATTCTATATATACTGTATACTCAGACACTTCCTAACCTCCTATAAAGGGTTCTATATATATTCTATATATACTGTATACTCAGACAGGCTAACCTCCTATAAAGGGTTCTATATATATTCTATATATACTGTATACTCAGACAGGCTAACCTCCTATAAAGGGTTCTATATATATTCTATATATACTGTATACTCAGACAGGCTAACCTCCTATAAAGGGTTCTATATATATTCTATATATACTGTATACTCAGACAGGCTAACCTCCTATAAAGGGTTCTATATATATTCTATATATACTGTATACTCAGACACTTCCTAACCTCCTATAAAGGGTTCTATATATATTCTATATATACTGTATACTCAGACACTTCCTAACCTCCTATAAAGGGTTCTATATATATTCTATATATACTGTATACTCAGACACTTCCTAACCTCCTATAAAGGGTTCTATATATATTCTATATATACTGTATACTCAGACACTTCCTAACCTCCTATAAAGGGGTCTATATATATTCTATATATACTGTATACTCAGACACTTCCTAACCTCCTATAAAGGGTTCTATATATATTCTATATATACTGTATACTCAGACACTGCTAACCTCCTATAAAGGGTTCTATATATATTCTATATATACTGTATACTCAGACACTTCCTAACCTCCTATAAAGG
>NW_024602982.1:0-986 GCF_018296145.1 Oncorhynchus tshawytscha | reverse complement strand
TGTAACAAATCAAATCAGAGTTTATTTGTCACGTGCACCGAATACAACAGCTGTCGACCTGACAGTGAAATGCTTACTTACAGGCCCTAACCAACAGTGCAATTTTTAAGTAAAAAATATACATTATGTGAGCAATAGATTAGTAAAAACAACAGTAAAAAGACAGTGAATATAACCTGTATATAACCTCTCTACTATATATAGCCTCTCTACTGTATATAGCCCCACTACTGTATATAGCCACTCTACTGTATTTTGTCTCTCTACTGTATATAACCTCTCTACTGTATATAACCTCTCTACTGTACTTTACCTCACTACATACAGTAGAGAGGCTATATACAGTAGAGAAGCTATATACAGTTGAGAGGTTATATACAGTAGAGAGGCTATATACAGTAGAGAGGCTATATACAGTAGAGAGGCTATATACAGTAGAGAGGTTATATACAGTAGAGAGACTATATACAGTAGAGAGGTTATATACAGTAGAGAGGCGGTCCTCCTTTTCCTTTAGTCCACAATCATCTCCTTAGTCTTGGTTACGTTGAGGGACAGGTTGTTATTCTGACACCACCCGGCCAGGTCTCTGACGTCCTCCCCATAGGCTTGTCGTTGTCGGTGATCAGGCATACCACTGTTCTGTCGTCTGCAAACTTAATGATGGTGTTGGAGTCGTGCCTGGCCACACAGTCGTGGGTGAACAGGGAGTACAGGAGGGGACTGAGCACGCACCCCTGAGGGGCTCCAGTGTTGAGGATCAGCGTGGCAGAGGTGTTGCTACCTACCCTCACCACTTGGGGGCGGCCCGTCAGGAAGTCCAGGATCCAGTTGTAGGGGGAGGTCTTTAGTCCCAAGGTCCTTAGCTTAGTGATGAGCTTTGAGGGAACTATGGTGTTGAACGCTGAGCTGTAGTCAATGAATAGTATTCTCACGTAGGTGTTCCTTTTGTCCAGGTGGTAAAGGGCAGTGTTATGTGTAATAGA
>NW_024602981.1:0-985 GCF_018296145.1 Oncorhynchus tshawytscha | reverse complement strand
ATGTTACAGACTGTGTGATAGACATATGTTACAGACTGTGTGATAGACATATGTTACAGACTGTGTGATAGACATATGTTACAGACTGTGTGATAGACATATGTTACAGACTGTGTGATAGACATATGTCACAGACTGTGATAGACATATGTTACAGACTGTGTGATAGACATATGTTACAGACTGTGTGATAGACATATGTTACAGACTGTGATGATAGACATATGTTACAGACTGTGTGATAGACATATGTTACAGACTGTGTGATAGACATATGTTACAGACTGTGTGATAGACATATGTTACAGACTGTGTGATAGACATATGTTACAGACTGTGTGATAGACATATGTTACAGACTGTGTGATAGACATATGTTACAGACTGTGTGATAGACATATGTTACAGACTGTGTGATAGACATATGTTACAGACTGTGTGATAGACATATGTTACAGACTGTGTGATAGACATATGTTACAGACTGTGTGATAGACATATGTTACAGACTGTGTGATAGACATATGTTACAGACTGTGTGATAGACATATGTTTACAGACTGTGTGATAGACATATGTTACAGACTGTGTGATAGACATATGTTACAGACTGTGTGATAGACATATGTTACAGACTGTGTGATAGACATATGTTACAGACTGTGTGATAGACATATGTTACAGACTGTGTGATAGACATGTTACAGACTGTGTGATAGACTGACAGACTGTGTGATAGACATATGTTACAGACTGTGTGATAGACATATGTTACAGACTGTGTGATAGACATATGTTACAGACTGTGTGATAGACATATGTTACAGACTGTGTGATAGACATATGTTACAGACTGTGTGATAGACATATGTTACAGACTGTGTGATAGACATATGTTACAGACTGTGTGATAGACATATGTTACAGACTGTGTGATAGACATATGTTACAGACTGTGTGATAGACATATGTTACAGACTGTGTG
>NW_024602980.1:0-985 GCF_018296145.1 Oncorhynchus tshawytscha | reverse complement strand
ATATAATAGAGACAGTAGATCTAGCTGGTCTGTCATATTATAATCGAGACAGTAGATCTAGCTGGTCTGTCATAATATAATAGAGACAGTAGATCTAGCTGGTCTGTCATAATATAATAGAGACAGTAGATCTAGCTGGTCTGTCATAATATAATAGAGACAGTAGATCTAGCTGGTCTGTCATAATATAATAGAGACAGTAGATCTAGCTGGTCTGTCATAATATAAATAGAGACAGTAAGAATGTACCTGGTCTGTCACTAATATAATAGAGACAGCAGATCTAACTGGTCTGTCATAATATAATAGAACAGCATATCTAGCTGGTCTGTCATAATATAATAGAGACAGTAGATCTAGCTGGTCTGTCATATTAAAAATAGAGACAGTAGATCTAGCTGGTCTGTCATAAAATAGGATGATGGGTGTAGGCAGGTTGTGGGCAGTGTTTCAGAGGAGACTGGTGATGTACACTGGTCTGTCATAATATAATAGAGACAGCAGATCTAGCTGGTCTGACGCAATGGGTGTTTAGGGGTTGAGACTAGATCTAGCCAGTCTGTCATTTGTACTAGAGACAAAGTAGATCTAGCTGGTCTGTCATATTGTAATAGAGACAGTAGATCTAGCTGGTCTGTCATTGTACACTAGAGACAGTAGATCTAGCTGGTCTGTCATACTAAAATAGAGACAGTAGATCTAGCTGGTCTGTCATACTAAAATAGAGACAGTAGATCTAGCTGGTCTGTCATAGTACACTAGAGACAGTAGATCTAGCTGGTCTGTCATGATATAATAGAGACACAGAGACAGTAGATCTAGCTGGTCTGTCATATTATAATAGAGACAGAAGATCTAGCCGAACTTTCATAATATAACACAGAGAGTAGATCTAGCTGGTCTGTCATATTATAATCGAGACAGTAGATCTAGCTGGTCTGTCATAATATAATAGAGACATAAGATCTAGCTGGTCTATCATATT
>NW_024602979.1:0-983 GCF_018296145.1 Oncorhynchus tshawytscha | reverse complement strand
AGTCTCTGATGTGGAGTCTTAACGGTATAGTTACTGTACTGTAGTCTCTGATGTGGAGTCTTAACGGTATAGTTACTGTACTGTAGTCTCTGATGTGGAGTCTTAACGGTATAGTTACTGTACTGTAGTCTCTGATGTGGAGTCTTAACGGGTATAGTTACTGTACTGTAGTCTCTGATGTGGAGTCTTAACGGTATAGTTACTGGACTGGCGAGTACACACAACTCAATACGATCTGTTTTCTACTGCTCTTTCTGCCCTCTACCACTGTCCTACATGGTGATTATATGTTGTTGAATCAACATTTGTCTAACGTTGAGATATAGGTTTCAGTACCTGGTTAGAAGTTTGACCTCATAGCAGCAGCTGCGGGAGTGTTTGAGGGTGTCAGCGGGGCACAAAGGAGAAATGGCTGACACGCGTGATTTGGGTCAGTGTGTCACACACATACACACTCGATTACGCACACACACACACACACACATACACACTCGATTACGCACGCACACACACGCACGCACACGCACGCACACACACACACACACACACACACACACACACACACACACACACACACACACACACACACACACACACACACACACACACACAGCACCTGTGCAAAGATGGAAAAAACCCCATTTCCATTTCCTCTCCACAGGTTGTTGGACCTCACACAGCCCACTGGGCAAGAACTGGTTTACACACACACACACACACACACACACACACACATTTTGATAATTAGTGGGTATCGGCCTAATTCTGCTCTGCATGCATTATTTGGTGTTCTACGTTGTACACGGAGGATATTTTTTGCAGAATTCTGCGTGCAGAGTCTCAATTTGGTGTTTGTCCCATTTTGTGAAGTCTTGGTTGGTGAGCGGACCCCAGACCTCACAACCATAAAGGGCAATGGGCTCTATGACTGATTCAAGTATTTTTAGCCAAATCCTAATTGGTATGTTGAAATTTATGTTTCT
>NW_024602978.1:0-980 GCF_018296145.1 Oncorhynchus tshawytscha | reverse complement strand
TTGAGATGAACTTGAACATTGTAGATAGTTTTCAGCAAGTTGCAACATGGAAATACAGAAATAAGCACTTTTCCATAAACAAGCTCTAAATCATGTTTGTTGCACAGAATTAAGCACTTTTCCATAAACAAGCTCTAAATCAAGTTTGATGCACTCTGGATAAAAAAATGTTTTTGTTATGTTTATTCGAGATGTTATGAAAACACTGCAAACTGTTTTCAGTAAGTTGCAACATTGAAATGCAGAAATAAATACTTTTCCATAAACAAGCTCTAAATCATGTTTGTTGCACTCTGGATAAAAAAAATGTTTTTGTTATGTTTATTCGAGATGTTATGAAAACACTGCAAACTGTTTTCAGTAAGTTGCAACATGGAAATACAGAAATAAGCACTTTTCCATAAACAAGCTCTAAATCAAGTTTGATGCACTCTGGATAAAAAAATGTTTTTGTTATGTTTATTCGAGATGTTATGAAAACACTGCAAACTGTTTTCAGTAAGTTGCAACATTGAAATGCAGAAATAAATACTTTTCCATAAACAAGCTCTAAATCATGTTTGTTGCACTCTGGATGTCCAATTTTTGCTGTGCTGTCTATTTGAGATGAACTGAACATTGTAGATAGTTTTCAGCAAGTTGCAACATGGAAATACAGAAATAAGCACTTTTCCATAAACAAGCTCTAAATCATGTTTGTTGCACTCTGGATGTCCAATTTTTGCTGTGCTGTCTATTTGAGATGAACTTGAACATTGTAGATAGTTTTCAGCAAGTTGCAACATGGAAATACAGAAATAAGCACTTTTCCATAAACAAGCTCTAAATCATGTTTGTTGCACTCTGGATGTCCAATTTTTTGCTGTGCTGTCTATTTGAGATGAAATGAACATTGTAGACAGTTTTCAGCAAGTTGCAACATGAAAATACAGAATTAAGCACTTTTCCATAAACAAGCTCTAAATCAAGTTTGATGCACT
>NW_024602977.1:0-979 GCF_018296145.1 Oncorhynchus tshawytscha | reverse complement strand
GCCAATAGTGTGGTCAATGTTTCGTATAGCCAATAGTGTGGTCAACGTTTCGTATAGCCAATAGTGTGGTCAACGTTTCGTATAGCCAATAGTGTGGTCAACGTTTCGTATAGCCAATAGTGTGGTCAACGTTTCGTAGTGTGGTCAACGTTTCGTATAGCCAATAGTGTGGTCAACGTTTCGTATAGCCAATAGTGTGGTCAACGTTTCGTATAGCCAATAGTGTGGTCAACGTTTCGTATAGCCAATAGTGTGGTCAACGTTTCGTATAGCCAATAGTGTGGTCAACGTTTCGTAGTGTGGTCAACGTTTCGTATAGCCAATAGTGTGGTCAATGTTTCGTATAGCCAATAGTGTGGTCAACGTTTCGTATAGCCAATAGTGTGGTCAACGTTTCGTATAGCCAATAGTGTGGTCAACGTTTCGTATAGCCAATAGTGTGGTCAACGTTTCGTAGTGTGGTCAACGTTTCGTATAGCCAATAGTGTGGTCAATGTTTCGTATAGCCAATAGTGTGGTCGATGCTGTTGGTAACGTAGTGTGGTCAACGTTTCGTATAGCTGTGGTCAACGTTTTCGTAGTGTGGTCAACGTTTCGTATAGCCAATAGTGTGGTCAATGTTTCGTATAGCCAATAGTGTGGTCAACGTTTCGTAGTGTGGTCAACGTTTCGTATAGCCAATAGTGTGGTCAACGTTTCGTATAGCCAATAGTGTGGTCAACGTTTCGTATAGCCAATAGTGTGGTCAACGTTTCGTAGTGTGGTCAACGTTTCGTATAGCCAATAGTGTGGTCAACGTTTCGTATAGCCAATAGTGTGGTCAATGTTTCGTATAGCCAATAGTGTGGTCAACGTTTCGTATAGCCAATAGTGTGGTCAACGTTTCGTATAGTCAACGTGTATAGCTAGTGTGGTCAACGTTTCGTATAGCCAATAGTGTGGTCAGCGTTTCGTATAGCCAATAGTGTGGTCAGCGTTT
>NW_024602976.1:0-979 GCF_018296145.1 Oncorhynchus tshawytscha | reverse complement strand
ACCACATACAGTCATTAAACACTGTCTACCACATACAGTCATTAAACACTGTCTACCACATATAGTCATTAAACACTGTCTACCACATATAGTCATTAAACACTGTCTACCACATATAGTCATTAAACACTGTCTACCACATATAGTCATTAAACACTGTCTACCACATACAGTCATTAAACACTGTCTAACATACAGTCACACTGTCTACCACATACAGTCATTAAACACTGTCTACCACATACAGTCATTAAACACTGTCTACCACATACAGTCATTAAACACTGTCTACCACATACAGTCATTAAACACTGTCTACCACATACAGTCATTAAACACTGTCTACCACATATAGTCATTAAACACTGTCAACCACATACAGTCACACTGTACAGTCATTAAACACTGTCTACAACATATAGTCATTAAACACTGTCTACCACATATAGTCACTGTAAACATTAAACACTGTCTACCACATACAGTCATTAAACACTGTCTACCACATACAGTCATTAAACACTGTCTACCACATACAGTCATTAAACACTGTCTACCACATACAGTACACTGTCATTAAAACACTGTCTACCACATACAGTCATTAAACACTGTCTACCACATACAGTCATTAAACACTGTCTACCACATACAGTCATTAAACACTGTCTACCACATACAGTCATTAAACACTGTCTACCACATACAGTCATTAAACACTGTCTACAGTCACACTACAGTCAATAAACACTGTCTACCACATACAGTCATTAAACACTGTCTACCACATACAGTCATTAAACACTGTCTACCACATATAGTCATTAAACACTGTCTACCACATATAGTCATTAAACACTGTCTACCACATACAGTCACAAACAGTCATTAAAAACACTGTCTACCACATACAGTCATTAAACACTGTCTACCACATACAGTCATTAAACACTGTCTACCACATACAGTCAATAAACAC
>NW_024602975.1:0-979 GCF_018296145.1 Oncorhynchus tshawytscha | reverse complement strand
ATGGCCATGAGCATGTTAATCTTTCTCGCCCACATTGACACTTCCACTGCCTGATCACCTCATTAACGTCAAAGAAATATGCTAACCTCTTTTTTTTTGCCCATGTTGACAGTTTCATGTCCTGCATAGATCTGCAGCTGGTGCAGAGATCAACACCTTGGCACGGTGTGATAAACCTAATCAAATGAAGGGGAAATAAGGCTGATTAACGCATTACATTTAACTGACAAACATGGCGTATGACAGGTCAGGGGAGTGGTGGTGTGCTGTAACAACGGGGGTGTACCATGGTCCTTTATGACCTCAGGTAATCCCATACTGCTGTTCAGTACATGTTCCTGGGAGAGCAATGCTGCAGTTTATCTCTCTGCATTCAGGCATGTTCACGGCCACCATACACAGTTCATCCGATTTGAAATGACAGCGATTGACAGGCGACAGGTCACTTACTGTAGTGTAAAGTACTAGTAGTAGTGCACTACAGGGGGGCATTTGAGATGGAGCCTGAGAATCTGTGCCAGTCTGGGATTTGATAGAACGGTCCGTCTTTGATAGAACAGTCAGTCTTTGATAGAACAGTCAGTTTGATAGAACAGTCAGTTTGATAGAACAGTCAGTTTGATAGGACAGTCAGTCTTTGATAGAATAGTCAGTCTTTGATAGAACAGTCAGTCTTTGATAGAACAGTCTTTCTTTGATAGAACAGTCAGTCTTTGATAGAACAGTCCGTCTTTGAGAGAAGAGTCTTTCTTTGATAGAACAGTCAGTTTGATAGGACAGTCAGTCTTTGATAGAACAGTCAGTCTTTGATAGAACAGTCCGTCTTTGAGAGAAGAGTCTTTCTTTGAGAGAACAGTCAGTCTTTGATAGAACAGTCAGTCTTTGAGAGAACAGTATTTCTTTGAGAGAACAGTCAGTCTTTGATAGAACAGTCAGTCTTTGATAGAACAGTCAGTCTTTGAAGGAACAGTCAGTCTTT
>NW_024602974.1:0-978 GCF_018296145.1 Oncorhynchus tshawytscha | reverse complement strand
TATGCACAAGTAAAAAAAAAATATGATGATAAAATATGACAAAAGTATATTCATACAGTTCTTACACATGTGTAATTGACAAAAAAATCGAAAGAATTTCAAAAAACGGTCCAGAAAGCACTTTTTTAAGGGGTGATAAGTCAAAATTTTGCTTTTGGATGTTGACTTGAGGTCCATTTCCAATATGAAAAACCACGGTGGAGCGCACTCGCCCCCTGTTGGATTTTTGAAGTGTTACAACTGGCAATTGCCATATGGCATTTGCAATCAACTTTGCATGAATCAACGCCAAATTGGGTGGTATTGACCAATGTGTATCTGGTTTGTCCGATGCCAATGATTTGCCATTCATTTTTGTCCATTTCAGGGGGGACTTCCCTTACATCCTGACTGGGACTTACATTTAGTCATTTAGCAGACCCTCTTATCCAGAGACTGACAGGAGCAATTAGGGTTAAGTTCCTTGCTAAAGGGCACACCGGCAGTTGTTTCACCTTGTGGGCTGATTTATAGTAGAGGGGAGGTTAGTCAGATACATCATTGATGTGACTGAGGGGGAGATGATTTACCTGAAATATTTCCCCTGAGGGCCAAGAAGGTATGTAACACGGATTAGAGGAGAGATGTCTTCCACTGTTCTGAGGGGAGGTTAGTCAGATAAATCATTGATGTGACTGAGGGGGAGATTATTTACCTGAAATATTTCCCCTGAGGGCCAAGAAGGTATGTAACACAGATAAGAGGAGAGATGTCTTCCACTGTTCTGTTCTCACCACAACATGCTCTTCCACATTCTCACACACATTCCTCACTGCTGCAGACCTTAGCCTGAGTCCCAGTCTATTTGTGTCATCATGTCAACTCCTTGTCACTCATGGTGATGCCAAATGATTGGCTTGACAATGACACTAATAGAGTTGGCAAGGACACAAATCTATGACCAGGCTACAGACACCTAGGATCATTTCTGTAGTCAAC
>NW_024602973.1:0-978 GCF_018296145.1 Oncorhynchus tshawytscha | reverse complement strand
TAAAAACATTAATTTATAATGTACAACATAAAAAAAAGCAGCTAGGGGGTCTTATCATTGAAAGACTGTCCCCTTACAGCAGCTAGGCGGTCTTATCATGAAAGACCGTCCCCGCACAGCAGCGCTAGCAAGCAGGTCTTATGAAAGACTGTCCCCATACAGCAGCTAGGGGGTCTTATCATTGAAAGACTGTCCCCCGTACAGCAGCTAGGGGGTCTTATCATGAAAGACTGTCCCCGTACAGCAGCCAGCAGGTCTTATGAAAGACTGTCCCCATACAGCAGCTAGGGGTCTTATCATTGAAAGACTGTCCCCCTTACAGCAGCTAGGGGTCTTATCATTGAATGACTGGGTCCCTGCACAGCAGCGCTAGGGGGTCTTATCATTGAAAGACTGTCCCCTTACAGCAGCTAGGGGGGTCTTATCATTGAAAGACTGTCCCCTTACAGCAGCTAGGTTGGTCTGTCATTGAAAGACTGTCCCCTTACAGCAGCTAGGGGGTCTTATCATTGAAAGACTGTCCCCTTACAGCAGCTAGGGGGTCTTATCATTGAAAGACTGTCCCCTTACAGCAGCTAGGGGTCTTATCATTGAAAGACTGTCCCCTTACAGCAGCTAGGGGGTCTTATCATTGAAAGACTGTCCCCTTACAGCAGCTAGGGGGTCTTATCATTGAAAGACTGTCCCCTTACAGCAGCTAGGGGGTCTTATCATTGAAAGACTGTCCCCTTACAGCAGCTAGGGGGTCTTATCATTGAAAGACTGTCCCCTTACAGCAGCTAGGGGGTCTTATCATTGAAAGACTGTCCCCTTACAGCAGCTAGGGGGTCTTATCATTGAAAGACTGTCCCCTTACAGCAGCTAGGGGGTCTTATCATTGAAAGCAGACTGTCCCCTTACAGCAGCTAGGGGGGTCTTATCATTGAAAGACTGTCCCCTTACAGCAGCTAGGGGGTCTTATCATTGAAAGACTGTCCC
>NW_024602972.1:0-976 GCF_018296145.1 Oncorhynchus tshawytscha | reverse complement strand
ACTACTCTGAGTGTGACCGACCTGGGTTTAAATACTAGTTATTAACAAACTTAACAAACTACAAACTCTGAGTGTGACCGACCTGGGTTTAAATACTAGTTATTAACAAACTACTCTGAGTGTGACCGACCTGGGTTTAAATACTAGTTATTAAACAAACTACTCTGAGTGTGACCGACCTGGGTTTAAATACTAGTTATTAACAAACTACTCTGAGTGTGACCGACCTGGGTTTAAATACTAGTTATTAACAAACTACTCTGAGTGTGACCGACCTGGGTTTAAATACTAGTTATTAACAAACTACTCTGAGTGTGACCGACCTGGGTTTAAATATTAACAAACTAGTTATTAACAAATTAACAAACTACTCTGAGTGTGACCGACCTGGGTTTAAATACTAGTTATTATTAACAAACTACTCTGAGTGTGACCGACCTGGGTTTAAATACTAGTTATTATTAACAAACTACTCTGAGTGTGACCGACCTGGGTTTAAATACTAGTTATTAACAAACTACTCTGAGTGTGACCAACCTGGGTTTAAATACTAGTTATTAACAAACTACTCTGAGTGTGACCGACCTGGGTTTAAATACTAGTTATTAACAAACTACTCTGAGTGTGACCGACCTGGGTTTAAATACTAGTTATTATTAACAAACTACTCTGAGTGTGACCGACCTGGGTTTAAATACTAGTTATTAACAAACTACTCTGAGTGTGACCGACCTGGGTTTAAATACTAGTTATTAACAAACTACTCTGAGTGTGACCGACCTGGGTTTAAATACTAGTTATTATTAACAAACTACTCTGAGTGTGACCGACCTGGGTTTAAATACTAGTTATTATTAACAAACTACTCTGAGTGTGACCGACCTGGGTTTAAATACTAGTTATTATTAACAAACTACTCTGAGTGTGACCGACCTGGGTTTAAATACTAGTTATTAACAAACTACTCTGAGTGTGA
>NW_024602971.1:0-974 GCF_018296145.1 Oncorhynchus tshawytscha | reverse complement strand
CCCTCTCTTAGGTCAGTTAGGATCACCACTTTATTTTAAGAATGTGAAATGTCAGAAGTAGAGAGAATGATTTGTTTCAGCTTGTATTTCTTTCATCACATTCCCAGTGGGTCAGAAATGTACATACACTCAATTAGTATTTGGTAGCATTGCCTTTAAATAGTTTAACTTGGGTCAAACGTTTCGGGTAGCATTCCACAAACTTCTCACAATAAGTTGGGTGAATTTTGGCCCATTCCTCCTGACAGCAAGCAATTCAGGTGTAGAAGCACGGTGGCTAGGAAAAACTCCCTAGAAAGTCCAGAACCTTGGAAGAAACCTAGAGAGGAACCAGGCTATGAGCGGTGGCCAGTCCTCTTCTGGCTGTGCCGGGTGGAGATTATATTAGGACATGGCCAAGATGTTCAAATGTTCATAGATGACCAGCAGGGTCAAATAATAATAATCACAGTGGTTGTCGAGGGTGCAACAGGTCAGCACCTCAGGAGTAAATGTCAATTGGCTTTTCATAGCCGATCATTGAGTATCTCTACCGCTCCTGCTGTCTCGAGAGAGTTGAAAACAGCAGGTCTGGGACAGGGCGCACGTCCAGTGAACAGGTCAGGGTTCCATAGCCACAGGGAGAACAGTTGAAACTGGAGCAGCAGCACAGCCAGGTGGACTGGGGACAGCAAGGAGTCATCAGGCCAGGTAGTCCTGAGGCATGGTCCTAGGGCTCAGGTCCTCTGAGAGAAAGAAAGAAAGAACGAGAGAAAGAGAGAATTAGAGAGAGCATACTTAAATTCGCACAGGACACCGGAAAAGACAGGAGAAATACTCCCGATATAACAGACTAAACCTAGCCCCCCGAAACACAAACTACTGCAGCATAAATACTGGAGGCTGAGTCAGTAGAGGTCGGGAGACACTGTGGCCCCATCCGATGATACCCCAGGACAGGGCCATACAGGCAGGATATAACCCTACCCACTTTG
>NW_024602970.1:0-974 GCF_018296145.1 Oncorhynchus tshawytscha | reverse complement strand
ATATGGTGTGGACTGTATACTCAATACAATCTAAATCTGATACCTCACTGTCTAAATAGATATGGTGTGGACTGTATACTCAATACAATCTAAATCTGTACAATCTAAATCTGATACCTCACTGTCTAAATAGATATGGTGTGGACTGTATACTGAATACACCTAAATCTGATACCACTGTCTAAATAGATATGGTGTGGACTGTATACTGGAATACAATCTAAATCTGATACCACTGTCTAAATAGATATGGTGTGGACTGTATACTCAATACAATCTAAATCTGATACCTCACTGTCTAAATAGATATGGTGTGGACTGTATACTCAATACAATCTAAATCTGATACCTCACTGTCTAAATAGATATGGTGTGGACTGCTATGAATACAATCTAAATCTGATACCTCACTGTCAAATAGATATGGTGTGGACTGTATACTCAATACAATCTAAATCTGATACCTCACTGTCTAAATAGATATGGTGTGGACTGTATACTCAATACAATCTGATACCTCACTGTCTAAATAGATATGGTGTGACTGTATACCGAATACACCCAAATTGATACCAATGTCTAAATAGATATGGCGTGACTGGGTATACTGAATACAACTGAACTCCCATACCAATGTCTAAATAGACATGTGGGGACTGTATACTCAATACAACGAAATTGATACCTCACTGTTCAAATAGATATGGTGAGTGACTGTATACTCAATACAATCTAAATCTGATACCTCACTGTCTAAATAGATATGGTGTGGACTGTATACTCAATACAATCTAAATCTGATACCTCACTGTCTAAATAGATATGGTGTGGACTGTATACTCAATACAATCTAAATCTGATACCTCACTGTCTAAATAGATATGGTGTGGACTGTATACTCAATACAATCTAAATCTGATACCTCACTGTCTAAATAGATATGGTGTGGACTGTATACTCAATACAATCTAAAT
>NW_024602969.1:0-974 GCF_018296145.1 Oncorhynchus tshawytscha | reverse complement strand
GTCCTCTTCTGGCTGTGCCAGTTGGAGATTATAACAGAACATGGCCAAGATGTTCAAATGTTCATAAATGACCAGCATGGTCGAATAATAATAATAACAAGGCAGAACAGTTGAAACTGGAGCAGCAGCACGGCCAGGTGGACTGGGGACAGCAAGGAGTCATCATGTCAGGTAGTCCGGGGCATGGTCCTAGGGCTCAGGTCCTCCGAGAGAGAGAAAGAAAGAAAGTGTAAAACTAACAATGACTTAATAATCCTTCTGGGAATGTTATGACATCATAAAGTTATGGGAGGAGTTAGAAAGTTGGCTGTCAGAAGTACAGTTTTACAATGTAAAATTACTTTTAATCCGTCTGTCTATATATTTCAAGACATGGCATATGAGGATGCAGTGAGATACCCGATGGTTGGATGATTGTTTTCTAATCAGTCATCTTAAATATTACAGTTCAAACCTGGAAATCAACCAATCTTCTGTTGTTAATTCAATAGAAAGGTCAAATGCTTTATTATCTAAAAGTTGAAAGTGACGGAGAGAAATAAAATGGTGTTGATGAGGGCGCTGGAGACGGGTGTGTGTTCTAGTGGGTCTGGGCAGGTGTGATGTAGTTAATGGAGATGGGGGTGTGTTCTCGTGGGTCTGGGCAGGTTTGATGTAGATAATGGAGACGGGTGTGTGTTCTAGTGGGTCTGGGCAGGTTTGATGTAGTTAATGGAGATGGGGTGTGTCTCAGTCCCCAGGGGATCTGGGCAGGTTTGATGTAGCTGTGTTCTAGTGGGTCTGGGCAGGTGTGATGTAGTTAATGGAGATGGGGTGGGTTCTAGTGGGTCTGGGCAGGTTTGATGTAGATAATGGAGATGGGGTGTTCTAGTGGGTCTGGGCAGGTGTGATGTAGTTAATGGAGATGGAGGTGTGTTCTAGTGGGTCTGGCAGGTGTGATGTAGTTCATGGAGATGGAGGTGTGTTCTCGTGGT
>NW_024602968.1:0-971 GCF_018296145.1 Oncorhynchus tshawytscha | reverse complement strand
CCGTCCTCTGTTAACCATGTCTGACCTCACAGCCTAAATACAGACCGTCCTCTAATAACCATGTCTGACCTCACAGCCTTAACACAGACCGTCCTATATTAACCATGTCTGTCTGACCTCACATCCTTAATACAGACTGTCCTATATTAACCATGTCTAAATTCACAGCTTTAACACAGACCGGCCCTATATTAACCATGTCTGACTCACATTCTTAACACAGACCGTCATATATTAATCATGTCTGACTCACAGCCTTAACACAGACCGTCCTCTATTAACCATGTCTGACCTCAGCCTTAACACAGACTGTCCTATATTAACCATGTCTGACTCACAGCCTTAATACAGACCGTCCTATATTAACAATGTCTGGACCTCACACCTTAATACAGACCGGCCCTCTATTAACCATGTCTGTCTGACTCACAGCCTAACACAGACCGCCCTCTATTAACCATGTCTGACCTCACAGCCTTAACACAGACTGTCCTCATATTAACCCATGTCTGTCTGTCTGACCAGTCACTCTGTTGAGCCATGTCTGTCCTCAGCCTTAATACATAGCACTGTCCTATATTAACCATGTCTGTCTGACCTCACAGCCTTAATACAGACCGCCCTATATTAACCATGTCTGTCTGACCTCAGCCTTAACAATACAGACCGTCCTCTACAACCATGTCTGACCTCACAGCCTTAATACAGACTGTCTCTGTTAACCATGTTCGACTACAGCCTAAACACAGACTGTCCTATATTAACTATGTCTGACTCTCACAGCCTAAATACAGACCGTCCTATATTAACCATGTCTGTCTGACCTCACAGCCTTAACACAGACCGTCCTCTATTAACCATGTCTGACCTCACAGCCTTAATAAGGACCGGCCCTCTGTTAACCATGTCTGACCTCACAGCCTAAATACAGACCGTCCTATATTAACCATGTCTGACCTCACAGCCTTAAT
>NW_024602966.1:0-970 GCF_018296145.1 Oncorhynchus tshawytscha | reverse complement strand
TTGACTGTCACTAGACCCCATTGTGTTTATACATCCTACAGGGAGAAGGTTGACTATCACTAGACCCCATTGTGTTTATACATCACTGCAGGGAGAAGGTTGACTGTCACTAGACCCCCATTGTGTTTATACATCCCTACAGGGAGAAGGTTAGCGGCTGTCACTAGACCCCAGTGTGTTTATACATCACTACAGGGACTGTCCTAGACATTGTGTTTATACATCCCCATACAGACCCCATTGTGAGAAGGTTGACTGTCACTAGACCCCATTGTGTTTATACATCACTAGACCCCATTGTGTTTATACATCCCTACAGGGAGAAGGTTGACTGTCACTAGACCCCATTGTGTTTATACATCCTACAGGGAGAAGGTTGACTGTCACTAGACCCCATTGTGTTTATACATCACTAGACCCCATTGTGTTTATACATCCTACAGGGACCCCATTGTGTTTATACATCCCTACAGGGAGAAGGTTGACTGTCACTAGACCCCATTGTGTTTATACATCCCTACAGGGAGAAGGTTGACCGTCACTAGACCCCATTGTGTTTATACATCACAGGGACAAGGTAGACCCCATTGTGTTTATACATCCCTACAGGGAGAAGGTTGACTGTCACTAGACCCCATTGTGTTTATACATCACTAGACCCCATACAGGGAGAGGTTGACTGTCACTAGACCCCATTGTGTTTATACATCCCTACAGGGGAGAAGTTGACTGTCACTAGACCCCCATTGTTTATACATCCCTACAGGGAGAGGTTGACTATCACTAGACCCCATTGTGTTTATACATCATTGACTGTCACACATCACTACAGGGAGAAGGTTGACCCCATTGTGTTTATACACTAGACCCCATTGTGTTTATACATCCCTACAGGAGAAGGTTGACTATCACTAGACCCCATTGTGTTTATACATCACTACAGGGAGAAGGTTGACTGTCACTAGACCCC
>NW_024602965.1:0-968 GCF_018296145.1 Oncorhynchus tshawytscha | reverse complement strand
ACATCAACCTGACCATGTCATCAACCTGACCACATGTCACATCAACCTGACCACTTGTCACATCAACCTGACCACATCAGCCTCGACCACTTGTCACATCAACCTGACCACCTCAACCTCGACCACATGTCACATCAACCTCGACCACATGTCACATCAACATGACCACATGTCATCAACCTGACCATCATTCTGACCATATCAACCTGGCCACATCAACTGTACATCCAGCCTGGCCACATCAACCTGGCCACATCAACCTGGCCATCAACCTGACCACATGTCACATCAACTGACCATGTCACATCCACCTGACCACATCCACCTGACCATCCACTGACCACATCCACCTGACCACATCCACTGACCACATTAACCTGACCACATTAACCCATACATGTCACATCACATTCACATCAACCTGACCATGTCCGTAGCCACATTTATGTCACATCAACCTGACCACATGTCACATCAACCTGACCACATGTCACATCATCCTGACCACATCAACCTGACCACATGTCACATCATCCTGACCACATCAACCTGACCACATGTCACATCATCCTGACCACATCAACCTGACCACTTGTCACATCAACCTGACCACTTGTCACATCAACCTGACCACATGTCACATCAACCCTGACCACATCAACCCGACCACATCAACCCGACCACATCAACCCGACCACATCAACCCGACCACATCAACCCGACCACATGTCACATCAACCTGACCACGTCAACCTAACCACATGTCACATCATCCTGACCACATCAACCTGACCACATGTCACATCATCCTGACCACATCAACCTGACCACATGTCACATCATCCTGACCACTTGTCACATCAACCTGACCACATCAACCTCGACCACATGTCACATCAACCTGACCACATCAACCTCGACCACATGTCACATCAACCTCGACCACATCAACCTCGACCTGACCACAT
>NW_024602964.1:0-967 GCF_018296145.1 Oncorhynchus tshawytscha | reverse complement strand
CATAAATACTGGAGGCTGAGACAGGAGGGGTCAGGAGACACTGTGGCCCCATCCGAAAGGATGTAACCCCACCCACTTTGCCAAAGCACAGCCCCCACACCACTAGAGGGATATCTTCAACCACCAACTTACCATCCTGAGACAAGGCTGAGTATAGCTCACAAAGATCTCCGCCATGGCACAACCCAAGGGGGCGCCAACCCAGACAGGATGACCACATCAGTGAATCAACGCACTCAGGTGACGCACCCCTTCCAGGGACAGCATGAGAGAGCCCCAGTAAGCCAGTGACTCAGCCCCTGTAATAGGGTTAGAGGCAGAGAATCCCGGTGGAAAGAGGGGAACCGGCCAGGCAGAGACAGCAAGGGCGGTTCGTTGCTCCAGAGCCTTTCCGTTCACCTTCACACTCCTGGGCCAGACTACACTCAATCATATGACCCGCTGAAGAGATAAGTCTTCAGTAAAGACTTAAAGGTTGTGACCGAGTTTGCGTCTCTGACATGGGTAGGCAGACCATTCCATAAAAATGGAGCTCTATAGGAGAAAGCCCTGCATCCAGCTGTTTGCTTAGAAATTCTAGGGACAATTAGGAGGCCTGCGTCTTGTGACCGTAGCGTACGTGTAGGTATGTACGGCAGGACCAAATCAGAGAGATAGGTAGGAGCAAGCCCATGTAATGCTTTGTAGGTTAGCAGTAAAACCTTGAAATCAGCCCTTGCTTTGACAGGAAGCCAGTGTAGGGAGGCTAGCACTGGAGTAATATGATCACATTTTTGGTTCTAGTCAGGATTCTAGCAGCCGTATTTAGCACTAACTGAAGTTTATTTAGTGCTTTATCCGGGTAGCCGGAAAGTAGAGCATTGCAGTAGTCTAACCTAGAAGTGACAAAAGCATGGATTAATTTTTCTGCATCATTTTTGGACAGAAAGTTTCTGATTTTTGCAATGTTACGTAGATGGAAAAAAGC
>NW_024602963.1:0-962 GCF_018296145.1 Oncorhynchus tshawytscha | reverse complement strand
CTAACCCTAACCCATCTACATGGCTGGTTGGTACTAACCCTAACCCATCTACATGGCTGGTTGGTACTAACCCTAACCCATCTACATGGCTGGTTGGTACTAACCCTAACCCATCTACATGGCTGGTTGGTACTAACCCTAACCCAAACCCATCTACATGGCTGGTTGGTACTAACCCTAAACCCATCTACATGGCTGGTTAGAACTAACCCTAACCCATCTACATGGCTGGATGGTACTAACCCTAACCCTAACCCATCTACATGGCTGGTTGGTACTAACCCTAACCCCATCTACATGGCTGGATGATACTAACCCCTAACCCTAACCCATCTACATGGCTGGTTGGTACTAACCCTAAACCCATCTACATGGCTGGTTGGTACTAACCCTAACCCATCTACATGGCTGGTTGGTACTAACCCTAACCCTAACCCATCTACATGGCTGGTTGGAACTAACCCTAACCCATCTACATGGCTGGTTGGTACTAACTCTAACCCTAACCCATCTACATGGCTGGTTGGTGCTAACCCTAACCCATCTACATGGCAGGTTGGTACTAACCCTAACCCATCTACATGGCAGGTTGGTACTAACCCTAACCCATCTACATGGCTGGTTGGTACTAACCCTAACCCATCTACATGCTGGTTGGTACTAACCCTAACCCATCTACATGGCTGGTTGGTACTAACCCTAACCCATCTACATGGCTGGTTGGTACTAACCCTAACCCATCTACATGGCTGGTTAGAACTAACCCTAACCCATCTACATGGCTGGTTGGTACTAACCCTAACCCACCTACATGCTGGTTGGTACTAACCCTAACCCATCTACATGGCTGGTTGGTACTAACCCTAACCCATCTACATGGCTGGTTGGTACTAACCCTAACCCATCTACATGGCTGGTTGGTACTAACCCTAACCCATCTACATGGCTGGTTGGTACTAACC